>NW_018165418.1:112366-156526 GCF_001263595.1 Phalaenopsis equestris
CCACAGGCCCCCCCCCCCCCCCCCCCCCTTCGCGCGCGGATCTGTATGGATTTACAACAGATTTTAACATATCAAATAGCTAGATCAATATGTAAATAAAGCATGAAGTAAAAAACCATCACAATCATGAAGAAAAATTAATTATAAATGTATCCACCTACCTACACATATTACCAATTCATTACAAGAGGAAAGTACAAGGGATCTACTCACAATGCATGGAATAAACACAATAACACATCATCTTATAATAAACAAGGTCATACAAAATGAGTTTATACTAATACAAGACAATATGTAATAAAAGACTTATCTTTCTCCCTAAGAACTAAAGAGAAAATTCCTCCCCATGTCATCTCCAAGTCCTCCTGCACTGCGAACAACAGTCTCTTACAATTTCACTCAGATTTCTCAAAGGAAATGCAGAGAAATGAATAACCTAGATCTATTCTCCCTTTCTTCTTCTTAACTAATCCAAAATGTTCTCCTCTTGTTTTGAACTACCTCTCTCGGAATTAACCCCTAAATTCTTTGTAAAAATGCAAGGCGCCACAGACTGACGCCAAGGCGCCACAGACTAGCGCCATCTTCTCAGGAATGTTTAGGAAATCATTAGCGCCTAGGTGCTAGTATGTGGCGACATGACGCCACTTTCTCTGGTGTTTGGACATAGTCTAGCGTTTAAGCTCCCCATATACGGCGCCATCGCGCCATTGAATGGTGCCTAAGCGCCAAAAGCTGGCGCCTAGGCGCCAGTTCACTTTTTGCTCCATTCGCCTCTTATTTACTCCGGTTCTGCTCCAATTTGCTCTAAATTTTCTATCTTTGATATCTGCAGCAAAAACATAAAAATATGTTCTTTTAAAGTGCAATTTCATCAAAAATAAGTATTAAATATAAAGTAAAATTTAACATGCTACCATACATGTCAAAATTCTCTAAACTAAAATTTACTTGTCCTCAAGTAATACTACAATTTTAAAAAACTAGTTGATTTAAGGTAGTGTGTTTCTTCAGAATTTCTTAAAATTTTATCTTAAGAATGTCATAGTGCAATTTAAGGGAAATTTTAGTGAATAGGGCTAGGACTAATGTATAAGAATATCTTGTATTCAACTTAGGAATTCTGATTTTTTATTTCAAAATCAAATTGCAATTTGTCAAACTTGAGATTCCTAGAAAATATAAAAGACAGAATTTCAAGCACTCTAGTAATAAATATTTAACTAATAAAATTATGAAATAAAATCAAGCTTAAGATTGTATCTAAGTTTTCTCCTTTAAGAAATTTCAAGTGAAACTAATTTTTAATTAGGTTTCTCCTCAAGTTTATCCTTATTTTTCATTTCTTCTATCTTTTTTTTTTATTTTTCTTTTAGGATCTTTTAGGATTGTTTTTATGGACGATTTCTCAGTGTTTGAAATCTCATTTGAGTCATGTTTGGATCAACAACTTGATCCACCGCCAGGGATTAGCACTTTTAATATAAATCCTGGTAGAGACACCACCAAAAACTTGATCTGCTCCATAGCAAATTGATTGAGTTCTTAAAATTAGTTATTATTACTCATTTGGGTTTCTCGCGCAAGCATACGTAACGTTTCAATAATAATGGGCTCCATTGAGTCCGGATGTCGATCCCATAGAGAACGAGATAACGAGTCAAGGGAACTTCTAGTCTACTACGCCAATGTCTCAGTTTGGAATGTCGATTAAGATTTGTTTTCCTAACAGCTACTCCTAAGTTAAGATTATATGACTATGTTAAACCTATCTAGATCAATTGGGTTGGTGAATATCAAGATATAAAAGCTACATTTCTCTTGTGATTGTACAAGTAAATTGTAGGATCAAATACTATGAATTGCTAATGTGGCTGGTGACAAATAGGAACATTCCTCATTTTTATCCTGTCTAGTGCATAAAGAAGTTTGGATAACTTAATATTAATTCCTTAAACCCTAGATTACATTAGCTACGACTTTAGCCTGCCACCCTAGAGTCTCCAGTTTATACTCTCAATTTAGCTAACCTAGTTTTAATTCATTAAACACTAGATTAAATTGGTTAAGATTCTAGCCTGTCAGCCTAGAGTCCCCAATTTACACCTATCAAATCCTATTCTCTATCTATTTGCATTGCATTATGGACTACTTTTCTTTCACCCATTAGTGCAATGTGGTTTCTTCTAGTTGTTAAAGCTATAGCTCTCTCGAGTCATTATTGATTCACAACAAATTTTAACATACCAATTAATCAGATTGATAAGTAAATTAAGTATGAAGTAAAAACCATCACCTTAAGATTTAAAGATCAATTCTATAAGCATTCTAACATCATACACATTCAACTTATTCATCACAAGAGAAGGGTAAAGGAATTCTACTCACAAATCATGTTTAATACAACATAAAACTTCATTACATCAAAATAAATCCACTAAATATGTGTTTATAACAGATACAAGTAAATAAAGAACACAATACTTAATATTTTCTCTCTGAAAAAGAGATGCAAATTCCTCCAACAAAGTCTTTTATTGTTTCTTGCAATGTTGATACAAATTCCTTACAAAATTACACTCAAATTCCTTTTCCAATTTCACAAGAAAAAGTAAAAATCTATAAGCCCTACTCCTATCTACGACTTCTTAGAGTCCTTGGAGGATTCCTGGACTTAGAAATGTTGAAAAGTGCCTTTCAAAACGTCTAGATCCATCAAATAACTCCCCGAGACATGTAGAAATCCCCCATAGACAGTTCTGGCCCCAGTTTGCGGCGACTAGGCGCCATTTTCTCTGTTTTCTGGGAGAACACTAGCGCCTAGGCACCCAGAAGTGGCGGCTAGGCACGAGTCTGCTAGCATCCTCTTTGCTCCAATTGCCCTCGTTTCGTTCCATTTCCCCTCCAATTCAATACCTGTTTTCTATCTGTTATACCTATAAGAAAAACATGAAAATAACATTTTTTAAACTACAATTTCATTCAAAAATAAGTACAAAAGGTAAATGAAATTTAACATTCTAAAAGACATCAAAATCCTCAAACTTAAACATTACTTATCCTCATGTAATACTACAACTTTGAAAACTAAATTTGCTGATTTGAGTTAGTGGGTTTCATTAAGATTTCCTATAATTTTGCCTCAGGAATGTAATAGTGCAACTTAGAAGAGATTCTAGTGTATCAGCCTAGGACTAGAATGTAAATATATTTTGTATTCAAATTAGTAATTTTGATTTTTCTATCTACTACAAAATTAATTGTAATTTTCCAAACTTGGGATTCCTAGAAAGTGTAATAGACATAATTTAAGTACTCTCCTTTGTAAAAATTTTGCTAATACTTTTTGGAATAAAAATAAGTTTACGATTGTATCTTAAGTCTTTTTTTTTTTTTAAATTTTCAAGTGAAACCAATTTTTGGTTAGACTTCTCTTCAAACTTCTCCTTTCTTTTTCATACTTTACTTTTTATTTCAGGATCTTTTTAATTCTTAAATTTTCAAGTGAGGATTACTATATTTGGATAGTTCTTTAATAATTTTGAATTTCACTATCATTCTCCTAAAGTTAAAAACTCAATTCTTTCTTTTACTTGAAAATTGTAAGTATTAGTTTTTTAAAAATGGGTTTTATAAGAGCCTAAATTCTTTTATAGTGTAAATCTAAGAATCTTAATTTTTTAAAAAATACAATTCTTTCCTATCATAAATAGTAAAATCATTTTCTTTTTGTTTCCTACAAAATATCGTAACTCTAAAACAATCCTATCAAGAATTTTAACTAAGTTTTCTAAAACATCATCAAAATCAAAATTATAGCATCTTAAAGGTAACATCACATACCACAAGTCATTTTAAAGTGATATCAATTTTATAAGTAGGCTACTGAGGACAAATAAAGTTTACCTTGTTTAAAAATTCCCCCCCTCAAAACTTGATTTTAACATGTATAGCATTCAATATAGAAAATATAAGCAGGAAGAAAAATCACAGCTCAGAAGTACAACCTACCACAGGTGTTTATAAAAAATATTTGTAAATATACTTAGAAAAGAACCGTTTGCAGTAGAAAGTAAATCTAAACTAAACATGCCATAATGAAGTTGAACTGAAGTAAGTTTAAATAATAGTATAAGTATCAGCATAGAAGTATATAAAAACAAGTATATTTGTCCAGAAATATTTTAAATTTACAAACATTGATAACTAATGTCCAATCCAACCAGTAAAAGGAAATACATCAGCATTTTAACGACAATATTGAAAACTAAACATAGATAAACTTCAAATTTCATTCTACTAACATACAAGCAAGCAATTCACACACCTAACGTCCAAAATCAACATCGAACAATCCAATCTACACAAACAACGAACACAACACACTACAAACAGTCACAACTCAAGAACAAACTAATGCATATGTACCTTGCATTGCCTCCCAAGAAGTGTTTGGTTTAACGTCGTCAACACGACGAATAAGGATTCCTCCCAGATCAAAATTTCGTTTTAGTAATCACCGATCAATCACCAAATCTTTTGCTGATCTAGGAATTTCTAATAGGAATTTCTAATAAATCTTAAAATTTTATTTTTTCTTACAACTTATCCTTCTCAGCTCTATAATAATCATCTTGACGGCATGTAGAGGATCGATTCAGATTATTGTTCCTAATGCTTCTTTCTAAATCCAATATTCTCCCAATGATTTTCTCTATATTAATATTCCCCTTATAAGTCATTAGAAATGGATCCCTATAAGATAGTTTAAGGTTTCCTAATTTTTAGGTCAGGTTCTCCCTATGTTATTTAGATTTTGGATCAAATTCTATTGGGTTGCTTAATTTCTTGAATACTTCTATAGATCTTGAGAATTGTTGGTCTATTTTTTTTTTAGAGTCTCTCAGGGAATGGTAGAGGTGATCTTTCTATGTTAATCTTAATTGAAGAGACTTGTTTTTCAAAATCCTTAGAAACATATTCTTCAGATGTTTTAGTTTTCACGGTCTCTTTTTCAACCTCAGTTACTTTTTGAACTACATCCTTCATCTCTCTTCCATTTCTTAGTAGTACCACTTTAACTTGCTCATTATTCTTTTCTTTAGGGTTTATCTCCGTGTTGCTAAAGAGTTCCTTAGGGACGATTGTTAAGTGAGTTAGTAATTTGTCCCAACCGATTTTCTATATTCCTTATTCTAGCCTCTTGGCTTTGCAGTCGACTTCCCATTTGAATAACAATCTCTTCTATAAACAATTTCTTCTCCTTATACTGTGAGTTGGAGTTAAATCCCAGAGGAAAAGAAGGTGCAAAGTTAGAATTACCCTGATTATTCCAATTACCTATAGGCTTAACTTGATTATTTCCCCACGATGAGTTTCATCTTCCAGAGTTGTTGTTTTAGTTAAAGTTTGAATGATTCTCCCATCCTGAGTTGTAATAATTGAAATAAGGGTTATTTGGTGGATTGTTTATCACATGGATAGTTTCAAAAGGGTTAGTGTCAACCAACTGTCCAAATAAGTTATTTTTTGGTTGTCATTTCATAAAGGAGATGATGATGATAATATAATCCAACTCCTTTACACGGAAATCTTTAAAATTGGTAAATAATTGACTTTTTTTTTGTGTTTGTTTAAATGTATTAAATATCCAAATTCAAATATTCAAATCATGTCCTATCATTTTTCTTTTTAATTCATTTATGTTTATGAAAGTGTTTATTTATTATCCATAGGAAACTGTCAATTTGCTACCCCTTTTTTATATTTGTACTTGTAGTTTAGAGTTGATATAGACTTATATTGATTAAATATTTTACTTTTTTCTTTATTTGGTTATTCTTCTATCCAATCTTGATCTATAGTTCTGAATCCCACTTGCCTCTCACAAAATGTTATTTTGCTCTTATCACGACCACGGTTGTTCAAAATAAATAAAACTCAAAATGACTTGAAAATATTTAAAAATTTGACTCAAATCACTGAGTTCTAACTCCATTGTGTCTTCAAAGTCCATTTTGAGTCGATTTCGAATTTGATGACTAGCTTGAATATTGATTATAAAATGTGACTCAAAACACTCACACAAATATATTGCATTCACTATATCCATTTATATAAAATATAAGTAAATATATAGTTTTAAATCTAATTAAGTATAATAATTAATTTTGTGTCAACTCGATTATTTTGGGTCTACTTGAAATCAATTTTTAGTCAGCTCGAAATCAAATGTTTTCGAGCGCAGTAGTTGGCTCAATGTAGAATAAGTTTTTCCTAGAGTTGTGTTTGAGTCAAGAAACAATTAAAATCATTCAAGTCACTGGTGCCATCAAAATGATACGCCACCATCTATCCTCTTATTAAGGTTTGCTAGCTAGGGCTACCTATCAATCACCAAACTTATGTCTCTCTTTCTCTGTCATTGGAACAATTAGCTGATACCGGAGTTAAATGCAAACCACAATAGGGAAATAAAATATTATTACTTGAAAGCAAATAGACGGTTACGACCAACACACTTGAAAGAGAAAACAACAACAAACATGACATGAGACACACTTAAATAGAACACAATTCATGACACATGGGTAGGGTGAACTCTGGGGTTGTGGTGGCCATCGACAAGGGTTTGTAAGGTGGCGGAATGTTAGACATGGTGGTTGGAAAGCAGAAAACAACAAGACAATGGTTTTCTAGTTTTCGAACAAGTACGCAACAGATATCGACGTGCCACGACTATTTAGGATGATGACCGGGGGGTTGGGGGGGGGTTTGGGAGCGAGGAGAATGGCTGGACAACAAAAACAACAAAATACTACTTTTGAGGTGGCCTGCAGTGAGGAGTGTGGGGCAGCTAATCGGGAGGGATGCGGGGGAATTGGGGATGGATAAATACCACCTGGAGGCCAAGATATAATTGAAGCACCACCTAGAATTCTAAAATACAAGTATTGATGGAAAAAAGAGGTATTGACATTTGTTCCGATACAGAAGACACGAAAAATTAACCCTAGACTTTTATGAAAAGAAATATATAATAATAGAATCACTAGGAGTTGCCCAAGAGGACTGGCTGACTCCTCAAACTTGGACAGGTTCTGTCCAGAAATAGGAGCCTGGTCACAGTTTCATTCTGGGAATCGAGGCTTTGTTCACGTCAGGAGTAGGGGGCACTGCCATGTCACTAGCATCTGGGGTAGGTTTTGGTCCCACAAACAACATGTAGAGTGTTGTGCCCATCAAATTGGCAACCTTCCTCAACCAATGGATTCCTCTTATCATGTTTAATAATAATTTTTAGATTGATAAACACAAAAATTAATTATGATTATAATAAATACATCAATTTTCAAAGATTGAAACACACATTTTAACAAGATTGAAGTACAATATTTTTTTGCCCATTTTTTTTATTAATAACTTTATGCCTCAAATTAGCCTAAGGCTAATATGTTGCTTTACAGATAAAAATACCTTAATGCTCAATTATGCACATTTAAATTTTGATCAGTAGTCACTAAGGGTCTGTTTGGGGTAGCTGCAGCTGTTTGCAGAAGCAACTGTGAGCTGCTGCAGAAGAAAGTGTTTTTCCAAAAACTGCACTAGCTATTACAAATTTATTTTATTTTCAAAAAGTCAGACCGCAACTTTTCTGCCATCATCCTGGATAGTCGTGGCAGCGAGTAGAATGGCTGGACAATGAATAAACTGCATGAAAAACAACAAAAGACTTCTGCCCAGGCGCCTGCAGTGAAGAGTGTGGGGCAGCTAATCGGGAGGGATGCAAAAGAGTTGGGGATGGATAAATAGCACATGGAGACCAAGATACAACCGATGCACTACCTAGAACTCTAGGATACAACCCATGATAAGAAAAAGAGATATCGACATCTATTCTGATACATCTTAGACTTCTATGTAAACAAATATATAATAATATTATAACTAGGAGTGGCCCAAGAGAACCAACCAACTCCTCAAACTTAGACAGGTTCGTTCCAGGAATAGGAGCCTGGTCGCCATTTCATTCTTGGAATCAGGGCTTTGTTCGTGTCGGGAGTAGGGGGCACTCTCATGTCACTAGCATCTAGGGTAGGTTTTGGTCCCACCCAATCATGTTGCAATCAACATGAAGAGTGTTGTGCCCATCAAATTGGCAACCTTCCTCAACCAATGGAATCCTCTTATCATGTTCAATAATAATTTTTAGATTGATAAGCAAAAAAAATTAATAATGATTATAATAAATACAACAATTTTCAAAGATTGAAGCACACATTTTAACTGGATAATTCACCTTCATTTTTTTTTCTATCCTCTTCTATGGTTGCTTCCATCTTCCTTGAAACTCTGGTTCTTAGGAAACTTCAATTATGCTTTTAGATGGAGAGTCCAACAAATTAGTTAACTTACTAATCTCGGTAATTTCATTTACTTGGTAATGAAATCTCATAAGAAGGCCATTAACCAAACATCATGAAATAATAGAGGGAAGAGGCATCCTGGGAGATGAGAGGAGAGAATGGTCATGACTACTAATTGTGATTTCAGAAAAGATTAAAGTTCACAGATATCTATGATTTTATTCATATAACCAGTGGGGTCACATGGAGGGATCCAATACTTACATGGTTCAAACTTACTGATTTGTGTTCCTTGTTATTTATGTTTTTTAGATGAAAAATTACACAATGTTTTTGAATTGTCCTGGAGATTATTTAATAAACATCCTATTAGTCATCTCATCATCAACCCAAAAAGTGAGGAACTATCTAGTTGAATAGCCGGAAGAGATCAAAGAAAATTTTACACAAAGATCTACTCAGTACTTGAAATCAACAAAATTTTCATCAAATACTTTTAAGGAACATGAGAAACAAATTTAATTAGCATGTTTGGTAATTAATAATTTTCTTGAAGCGTATTTACAATGGAATAATTGAGCATATTGGCTGAGCATGGCTTCTGCTTGTACCCTTGTACTGGAGGATAATCGTCCTGCCCTAGATGAGTGCGCAAGTTTGCTACAATTTCCATTTCAGTTTTTTTTCATAATTTTTGAGTTGAAGTTCTCACTTGTGTTTCTGTGTTTCAGCTTCCAAGGCAAGAAGAGCTAAAAACTGTTCTTGATAAAGTGAAAGATTTCATTGGTGAAACTACAAGTGGTGCAAAGGAATCCTTCGGCAAGCTTACTTCCTTGGGTTCTATGACAATTGATGATCCAGAATCAACTACGAAGTAAGTTCTTTTACATGAATTTTGGCGTTATCTCCTCTTTGCTAGCTTTTGATCTGATATAAAAATAATTCAAACGCATCTTAAACATTGTCTGTTACTGGTTAGAGTGATAGGTTGGATCTTCAAATTATTTTTTGTTAGATTAGGTTGATGATGTAAAAGATCAACAGCATTTAATGTGCCTTTTACAGACTAACCATTACAGGAAATATATATATATATATATATATCAAATAATTGCCTCAAGATTGGTGTTAGGTGATGAAAATTTTGTTGGTGCTGTGTCATATATATATATATATATATATATATTTCAAAATTCATTGGTAAAAAAAAGAGATGATAGAAAAGTTTTAGTGAGTGGGTACAAAGAGTCCACTCACAGGAATTACAAACGTATTCCCCAAAAAATAACACAACAAGAAACAACTTCTAATCATGGTGGGTGTAATCGGTGGGTAAACCGCTTATCTTTCCCTTGGATCTAGGGAGGGAGTCCAGTAACATACTGAGATGTGGGCTTCCACTCGAAACAATGATACAGTCATCCTGAGAATTACTGAGATCTGACATTTCTTTCTTCTTCTTCCTAGATTTTTAAATCTGTTAATCATCTGCCAGAGGTAGTCCCGTGTGAACAATAGGTAGATCTTTGATGGAGGTAAACTGCTGATCTGACTCAGCCTGCAGCACACCTTGATCATGACACTCCTCCATAACTTGAGAGTATCCTCTTCTCTCGCAATAGGTGGTTCCAAAACACTTTGACTAGCATCTGCTACAACAAAATTCGTAGAATTTGCAATCTGAGGAAGAGCTGCTTCAACAACAGTAGGCGGAAGTTGTTGGTCTGGTTGGTGAGGAGTAGTCTTATGAATCAAATTCTCATTCAACATTTCTAAAAGATTCACAGTGTCTGACATATTTTCCTCCACATGGATCTCAAATGTGGGTGAAGCCTGAAGCATTTGACAGTGGTGTGCCTAAACAGTTTACAGTAATTGCAGTAGTAGGGCTTTTGTTCTGCTATAATTGACTGTCAATACCTATTGTGGGCAGTACCAAACCATATTTCGTCCACATCAGAGAGGGTGATATCCCTTTCAACAAGAATTCTTGCAACTGAAGGTCTGGTTGGATTGAAGCTAGGTGCATCCAATTTCATAGGTCTTCCTAGTGCAGCTCCAATAGAGTAGAGGACTTGGTGGTTGAAGTAGTGCAACTTTAGGCCAGGTAGTTTAAACCAGATTGGAACTATACGTGGTTCTTGTCTAGGGTCAAATTCGGGAGAACATTTAAGCAGTTTCATATATTTTCCCTCTATTGTCATAAACTTTTTGGAAAATATTTTGGTGTAGTCTTCCACTTTAGATAATTGTATCATCACATGTTTCCCATCAAAGAGGTCAACCTTCCAAAGTCTCAATAGTTTGAGATCAAAAGCCTTCCGAACGATATCTATTTTAGGATGCTCCGATTGGAACTTCCCAATGAGGGTGAATTTGCATTTGTCAACCAGGTTTGAAACTTTAACATCAGAGAAGAATAGAGTTAGTTTGCCACTCTTCCTACATGTCTTCTTGAAAACCTGATCCATTGATCCCACAGAGCCAACCATATCAACATAAGAAGCCTTCCCAAGATTTAAAACTGAAGCAGTCAGTGGTTGAGGAGGAACAAAAGCCATAGGGCTGAGAGTCGAACAATGGGTAGCTCCTGGGATTGAGTCTTGACTTCAACCGGAGCTCTTTGCTGCTCGATCCGCAGAGCAGGGATCAAGCGGCACGTCACAGGAAGGATCGCGGCACTGTGCGTCCGCCGCTACCTTCCCAATGAGCTCGTGAGACGATCCATAAAATGACGCGATCGAGCGAACGATACCGAAGAGCGAAACGAAGCGAACGACCGAGAGGCTGGGGCACGGTGACGTGATCCCCCACCCTTCTTCGAGTAGGAGTCTACAAATCGCTACGGCTACCCGCATCGCCATGGAATCGCGACGGGAGGAGTAAACCCTAGTAGAGCGCACGATGCATCATATATATAATAATAATAATAATAATAATAATAATAATAATAATAATAATAATAATAAACAAAACCGGTATTATTTTGGTAGTCTTATATTAGTAATTTGATTGTTATCCTCTTGAAACTCAAGTAAACAAGGTTTAAATTTACGTAATTGTGTTTTAACGCGTTTTTCATCCATGAGGCACGACATAAGTCTTGAAACATTTGAGTTATAAGCCTAAAGTTCAAAAAAATTATAACAATGAGTAATTGTTCTAGAAACATCAAAGTTTGAAGTAAAAATAACATATTAACACATTAGAAAGAAACAAATCAATATTTTAACAGAGTTATGCAAACTATAATACAACATGTTAACATTCTAATATCAAATCAAGAAAAAAGATGAGTTATATAACATCATAATATCTATGTAAATTAATATATTATAGTATAATATTAAATATCATAACAACATATCTCAACGAAGACCTCCTCCATCCAATAATTGCATAGCCAATTATTAATTTGCCCAAACACATGGCTATGATGCCAAATCTTTTTGACAATGCCTGCCTCATCTATCGACTAAGTCAACAAGACACCGCTGAGTTATTTGACGAGCCTTCCGACCCATCATATCCATTTTGGTTAGATTTTCTCTTATTGAGCCCATTTTAGTTGGCCTAATGCTTTAAGATCTAATCCAGGTGAGCTCAGCGGATCTTCTTCTCATAAGGAAGTGCTTAAATTCATTCCAAGACGCCCCTGCCGAAAAATCACAAGAAAAAAATCTAAATTTTTTTTTAAGTCTTAAAACAAAAGTTTCTTATTACGGTGTTACCCTAATCCATCGTTCCATAACCTCCCAACTAACCAATCTCTTTGCAAAGATTATTTCATATTCCATGTTGTGTCCACATCACTCGATAACAATGTTGCCACTACATCCTATCGTAGGTGCTGGCCTTTTCTGGCGACCATAAAGGAAAAGAGAACTCAAATGAACTACTATGAGAGTCAATTTCCAAAAGTTAAGAAAGTTATCATTTAATTCATAAGTATTATATTTTGCAAAATGGTTGTGCATGAGCTTTTGGTTGGACAACTCGCCATCATAATAGAAACAAAAGAGTACATAGGCTACAAAACCTAAAAGTTGTTTGTGCTCTCACTACCCTTTTCTCGCTCATCATCTATTAATATTTTAGATTCCTTCCCTTTGCTTATGCATGTCAAATAGTCCAAGGCCACGAAGACAACATTAGGAAGAAGTTAACATCTCAAGATGGAGGCCTTCAAAATGTTAAACCCGTCCTATCCCAAATGCTAGTCATCGTCCAACCGGTTTTATAGATTGACTCTTCGACTTAGTAAACCATTAATGGAGCTCCTAAATCTCCTCACCAACTCGAGTAATGGCTGTTTAAGTATTGTGATGTTCCTACTCCAAGTTTTGTTGGAGCTTGGCAACCTCCTTGTGCTATTGCAGTACTATGTTGTGTGGATTTCTCAAAGCTCACTCTCTAAATGAGTGAACATGATGTATCCATACTCTTGTCGCCTTTTGTTCCAACAAGCAGCTTTGCTTCATTTGCTTTCTCCCTCATGGCAAAGTTGATAGATTTGAAGGGTTGTTAAATCTCCTCCATGAAAAGATTACCAACAAGTTGGTTTGTAGATAGGTTTAGGTTTTCACTGGTCAGTTGTTAGGTTTGCAAATTGTGTTGGCTGTTATTCTTTGGATGCAATAGTCATTTTGAATGTGAAATGGCCCCTTAAATTATTTCTTGAAGCAAAAGAGCATATGGTTTTGATGATCATGTCGACTACGTAGTTACCCTTTGCTAATTAGGAGAATGTACTTACAAGCATTTCTATTGGTTCGCCCAAGTACCAGGTGAATTTCTACCTTACCTAATATCATTGTGATTTTCTTGGCCTCTTTTGCACATGTTGAGGTCACCCTCTCCTCTAGTAGAGGAGCTCCTTTATCGTCATGGATTTCAAAAGACATTCATATTGAAAGTGTGAGAACTATGACACCTAAGGGCCGACGTAGTAGAGCGGTGAATAAAAATAAATGATTCAGATTTAAGTGTAACTATTTATAGCAATGTTTTAAAAGATAAAATTTTTTTTTTTTTTTTTTTTTTTTTTTTGCGAGGCGGGGAGCAAGCCCTGAGGCGTATGCCTTAAAATAAAATTTAAAACTAATAAAAGTAAACATAATTTATAAATATGACATATGACAAACCAACACTGTCATTACCGAGTCTCAAGTTCTGGATGCTAAAGTAGAGAGTTGCATCAGGTAGTCGACAACTAACATAAAATTTTTGGTCGAAAAACTATGAAATAAATCCTTTAAATCATTGTGTCAATGTTAAGGTATCCTTTGAAATCGACACGTTGTATAACCCAAATACAATAAAAAGTGTGTAAAGGTTGGTTTTAAATAAATAAGAGTTCGCACATTATGGATAGTTATGGGCAATAAATTAGTTCATGAAACTAATATTATAATATGAACTTGAAATATAAGTATTTTCACAAGTAAATTAATAGAGATAAATATCTTATGCATTCAAGAAAGTAAATGGGTTGGAGAAAAGATTAACAAGATTTATAGTTTAGGTTTTGAACTTTAATATTAGGTAGGATTCATATTAAAATAGTGTAGTTGTGATTATATATAAGAGTTTGAAAGATAATATTTTAAAAATTAATAGAATTGGAGATAGAATTATAATACTAAAAATTATTGTTAATACTAAGATTCTTAACGTTAAAGTATTTATGCTCCCAAAGTGGGTTTAAATATATGTTAAAAAAAATTATAATGACCTGGAAGAATTTAATACAAATGATCTCTCTTGACAAAAGATTTTTTAATGGAGGAGGTTTAAATGGACATATTGGTAGAGTGGTAGAAAATTTTAGAACTATTCATAGTGATTATGATTTTGGAGTGATTTATAAAGAAGGTAGAGCAATATTGGATTTGTTTTCAATAATGATTTTGTTATAGCTATTACTTTATATTTAAAAAAAGAGATGAACATATTATCACTTATAAAAATGGATCTAATAAAATACAAATTGATTATTTTCCACTATAAATGTTGTAATGTTGTTTCAAGTGAAATTTAAGTACGAAACATCAATTATTAGTTGTAGATTTTAAGATGAAAGGTTGAGAGATGAAAAATACAATTAAATATTGTTATAAAACTAGATGAGGACACTTAACAACACAAAAAAAAAAATTGTATGAGTAAACTTTGAAATCTTATGATTTTGGATGTTAATAAAAAAGTTAATACTATATAGGATAAAATAATTAATACTATTAACAAATTATAAAAATGATGTTTTCAGAATCAAGAAGAAAAACTCTTATGAATCAAAATGGTTAGTGGCGGAATAATGATATGTAAGAAAAGATAATAAGAATTTTGTTACAGAAATTGGTTTATATATAAAAGCTTGGCGAATTTGAAAAAAATATAAGTCCAGTTGTAAGGAGTTTAAGAGAATAATTTATCATGCAAATAATTCTGCTTTAACTAATTTTTATAATATATTATGTACTAATAAGTGTGAAAGATATATGTGTAAACAAGTGAAATGAAGAGATAAAGAAGTAAAGATTTAGTTCAAATAAAATGTATTAAGGATGAAATTCAAAAATATATTTCTTATATGAGGATTTCAACATAGGTGAGTGAGATATTTTGATGAACTATTCAATGAAGTTGTGAAAATACGATCAACTTTAGTAATGTTAATATCATAAATATTATAGTTTTTTATTTATGTTATCGCATTACTAAAATGAAATTTGAGGGGGCGTTAAAGAAAATAAAATGTGAAATAATAGTAAGATTTTATGATATTTCAATAGATATGTCAAAATGTTCAGGAGATTTGAGAATTTATTGGCTTACTAAACTTTTTAATATTATTTTAAGAATTAAAATTATGTATGATGAGTGGAAATAGAATCTAATAGTTCCTATTTTTAAGAATAAAGGGGATGCACAAGAATGTGTAAATTATAACGAAATTAAGTTAATGTTTCATACATTAAAGTTATGAGAGAGAATGATTGAACATAGGTTACGATGTGATAAAAAATTTCTCAATATAACTTTGAATTAATGTCAGACAAAATTACTATGGAAGTTATACATTTATTTAGAGATTTGATGGAGAAGTACAAAGAGAGTAAGGAGCATCTACAATTGATTTTTGATGATTTAAAAAAGCTTTAAGAATAAGGTTTTAGAAGAAGTACTTTTTTAAGTACTAGAAGGAAAAAGGTGTTGATATTGCTTCTATTTAAGTTATTAAAGATACATATACTAGAAATGTTACATGTATTTGAAAACAAGAAGAATTGATCAAATATTTTTTTTATTTTAGTTGGATTGCATCAGGTATCTGCTTTAAGCTTGTATCTTTTTTTTCTTTAGCTTGCAGGAGGATGTATCTTGTTGTATGTTTTTAGCCGATGATATCTTTCTTGTAGATAATACTATTGAGTTTAGGAAAAAATTGAATTATGAATGTCAACTTTAGAGTCTAAAGGCTTTTGTTCGAGCATATCTAAAATTGAATACATGGAATGTAATTTTAGCAGTGAATTTTATAGTTGGGTTGTAACAATGAGTGATCAAGTCATTAAAAGGAGTGAACATGTTAGATATCATGGATCTATTGTTCAAAGTGATGGTCATATACATGGTGATGTTATGAATAGTAGAATTCAAGTTGGTTGGTTGAAGTGGAGGAATGCATCAGGCCTTTTGTGTGATAGAAAAGTATTGTTTATTATACTTAAAAGAAAATTTTATAAGATTGTGGTGAGGCCTATAATGTTTTATGGCACAGAATATTGGCCTGTAAAATAGAAACAAAAAAAGTTAAGTATTGTTGAGATGAGAACGCTCAGGTGGATGAGTGGCTATCACTCAAGAGACAATGTGAAACGAATATATTCTCGAAAGTGTTGTAGTAGCTCTGATGGCAAACAAGATTAGAGAGAGTCACCTTAGATGGCTCAGTCACATTAAACGTCAACCATCTGATGACCAGTTAACGAGGAAAGCCCTTCTGGTTCGAGCACAGACGAAGAAAGGGAATAGATGAATCAATGTGGAAGTTGTCGGAAATCATCCTTCAATGAGCATAGTCGATGAGGACGACGAAGGACGAAACCAGTAGCAGATGAAGCTCGACACACCGCAGCATCAGACGAAGCATGAATAAGGACGAAACAAACGAAGTCGAGGCGTTCTTCTTCGAGAACGACAAAGCGAGAATAAATGGAGCAGACACCCAAGTTCGCCAAAGGCAAAACCCTAGCAAAGCCTCCCGTAATTCGATTTATTATATTCTATAGTAAGTTCAAAGCCTCCCGTAATTCGATTTATTATATTCTATAATAAGTTATACATACATACATACATACCTACATCCATACACATAACATCCATCCATCCATACATGCATGCATCCATCCATCCATACAAACATGCATGCATGCATGCATGCATACATGCATGCATACATACATGAGCCTCACATGGTTGTCGTGACTCTTTAAATCCTTTTAAAATCAAATAAATGACATCTTGTGGCTGCTGGTTAGATAAATTTTTTATCTGTGAATTTTCTCATCAAGATTAATACCCAAGAATGGTTGTAAATAAATTTATTTAATATATTTGTTTTACACAATGCAAATTTATGTTGGGGCAATTATCCTAACTCTTGTCTCAACCAATATCTTTTTCACTTCATCAACCATTCTTTTGTTGTTTTAACCTCTTCATCCAACATCCAATTCGCAACTGATACATGTTAGAAAGATTCAACACTAACCCATAATTCTCAACGGATTGAAGCATATTGATCCATCAAAGACTACAAAACATATTAAAAGGAATTTCATTCTCATAAGCATCTTGAAATATCTAAACACAATTTATTTTTGTGTTTTTTTTAGAAGCCAAAGGAGGAATTTGTAGAGAGTTACGATTCTCATATTCACCCACATTCACTACAAATCATTGATATTCAAGATTCTCTATCATAAGAAAGTAAACGACTTTCCACAACTAGAACCATCAAATTGGGAAACCTAAATATGAAATATTCTCAATCATTTCTTATGTATTTTTTTGCATTGTTTTTTTTTCTTTTTTTTTTGCATTGGCTTAATTTTTTAAATATTATGTAGATTCCTTTTTCACTTCATTTGACACGTTTTCATATGCTTTGACATTTAAATGTGTGCAAGCCAAATGAGCCTTGAGCCTTTTTGTATCACCAATAAATTACTTATCACAGAATTTACATTTCAACTAAATATATATTTTTTTTTTCGCACATTCTCCTACCCCTTCAACTTAAGTCCCATATATCCAAGTTGGATATTTTCTTCTTATGTCATCACCCATTCTAATTAACAAATAAAAAATGATAAATTCAAATAACCTTACAATTGCACAAAGTAAAATTAATAAATTCAAATAAATTACTCCAAACTAAAATTGAAAGGCAAAATAAATTCCAAAAATAATCAAGAAATGCATCCTCCACTATCAAAAATTATAAATATAAATCTAAACTAAATAAAGAAGAAATGGTCATTTACATGCATATAATACAATTTTTATGTATTTAGTATTTACATATGTAATACCTAAATAATCATATTTGCACACACATCTAGAATCCCCAACATTTTATTAGCATGACCTTAAACATACAGATAGTTGAGGAGGGTTGAAATTCTAACCAATAATGATGTGTAGAAAACAAATAAACTGAGCAGCAAGTGATCCAATCTTATGAAATGAACAAGTGAAATAATTGAAGTCTTGTAAAAAAATGCATCTGTAAAAAAATTATTTAATCATATAGATATTGAGGTTGAGCATTATCCTAGGAATGAAACAAATAGTTAAAACCATTCCAATCATGAAAATGATTGAACTCGAATAGCTGAAATATATAAAAAAATAATGTTCAAGATAAAGGAGGTAACAATAGTGGGGAGTTAACAATAGTGGGGGTAATGGAGGGGTTGCTAATATAGACAAACGGTATTATCTCATTGTTAGAAAGCACAAACTCAAGCAACACCACATATACAATTTGCATTTATTTTAATACTACGTGTTCCTTGCTTTTTGTTTATATTTCGAAAGTTATAATTACTTTCACACCCGTGACTCCTTTGGGCCCAATATTGAGAAAAACAAAATTATTTACCACTTTGATGAGGCTCAATAGATGAAGCAATAAGCATAAGCAGAAGCTTAAGTCTAGACTCAAAACGAAACCATTTGAAAAAGAGATCGGTTTGACGCTCGAAGCAGGGAAACTGGTTGAAGCTCAAAGCACTTGGGAAGATGCTCGAAAACAAAATTGTGGAGAATTAGGGATGCCATCGACGCTCAAAGCAGGGACGCTCGTCGATGCTCAGGTGGACGCTCAAAGCAGATGCTACGCTCGGGACAATGCTCCAAGATGAAACCTAAACACTAGCTCTCGATCACAGATAACTTAAATTAACTTAAAAAAACCTGAGGCTTGTCTCAAATGCCTCGAGGTGAAACGCCTCAAGCAACCTCCATTACAAAGGCATAAACATCATTCAAAGGATTGAGGCTTAAGCATTGAGACTACTCTTTAGCATCTTGAATCGAGCGATGCCTATAGGCGGCACCCACACCCTGACTGATTTTTTAAACGTTGATCTATAGTATCACAATAACAAGTAAATGCCTGCAAGAAATTAAAAATAGAGACAACATGCATATAAAGTTTTTATGTAGTTTAGCTAAACCCCTAAATATTGCTTACATTGTCATCTAGCTAACCCATGACTAAGCTTTTATTATACCAAAATTTTTCAAAAATACCATATTGTACTCTCCTACATGGAACGAATACAACCTTAAGCAATAATATAATAAAAATGACACAAGCAATGACTTAAAAGAAAAATAAAATTAATTTTTTCCAAATAAATTTATTATCTCAAATTATTGTTGAACTTTCAACTAAACCGTGATCTTAAAATCAATTAAAATGATCACCTTACAATGTTATAATACTTACAAAAATTGAGTAGGATAAGCTCACCAATGTTGTTGGTTAATGATACATTTTGGCAAAAGAAAATTAATTGCAAAATTAATTTTAACACAAATTTATTGATGCCTAAATCTGTCAATCACGCGAGTATACGTGTCACGTAATATGTGGTACAAAGTCCCTGGATCGATCCTACGAGGAAATGGTTAACAATTATTCCTGACAAAGAATCTCTAGTTTACTAACCTTGTGCACTTTGCTTGGCGTGATCACAACAGAGGGTTGAAATCCTAAAATTCTAATAGAAAATAAAACATGATCGCAGACAGCGGAGAAAAAATATGAGACTCGTGCCTTTGTGATTTAGGTAGTGTGGAGATTCATAATTTTTCTTTATGTTTTCCTACGTGATAGTTATGGGCTGGAGATAAGTTTCTTCTTATGCCTATGCCTAGACCAAAAAGAATGATTAGAAACTTTTAAAGTTAAATTTCGCTTAACCTTATGGCATTTCCCGGGAATCTTTGATCACCTATCAAGGTAGCAAAATACTGCCGGAATATGTCTATTTTACGAGGATTTTGTAGTTAACCTGTGTTTCACTATACAGTGGGCAAAAGTCATAGATCACAAAAGATATTAACATCTTAATTGACCAGACTATAAGTAAATGAAATTCGAAGGTTAATCAACAACATAGAGCTATGAAAGCTCAAAAAATGCTATATGGAAAGCATCTCAAAAAAATCACGATAAATCCACTAACGTTACAACATAGAGAAACGAAAGAGAATTTAGCCACACATAGTAGAGAAAATTATAGACAAGAAAGCCATGCAGATCATCACTGTAAAAAATAAAAAAATTGTAAAACTTGCAATCAGGACTTGTTTTCTCCACAATAGTAGAAACTCTTCCTCTCATACACTAAGTCTAAAGGTTTCAATCCAAAGAGAGGAAGGAAAACCTAGGGGAGAACTTCTAATAAAATTTTATCTTCTCTTACACCCTCCAGCTGCCCAAGATGTCCTAGACTCGTTCCTATAAGCATATATACAGGCAAAGCTCGACAAAGGCAAGAAAATCCTTCCAAATTCGGTTCAGTGAAGTAGACGCGGGTGCGGCGCATAGCCGGGGCAGGTGAACAGAATCTGGAATGTATGAGCGCGGGCTGGCCACGATTCTAGTGTGAATGCTTTAACGTGGCACGGGCAAATCCTATTTTGGGCACGGGTGCACTGTTCCGGTGCATGTGTGTCGTAAGGTTGGCGCAGATGCTCTTGTTCAGCATGGAACTTGCACAAATATGACATAAGTGCCTTTCTCAAGCATTATATCAATATAAAAGATGTAAAAATATGCAATAAACATGCTAGAAATATATCACATATTTCACTCACTTCATTTTTGCAAAATGAAATGAAAACCAAGTTAAGCACATAATGATTTTCAAAATAATTTTTGTAAAGTGAAATTTTAATTTTAAGCAACATATAAATTTTGATTTAAAGCGAACAATTTTAGAATGTTCAAAAATAGTTTTAGGATATTTAATTTCAACAATATATGGATTTAACTTTAGCTACTGTAGATATTAGTCTTAGAATTAAAAATTCAACAAATTATAGATTTAACTTCTCAAATTAAGCCCCACATCCAAGTGGCTAACATGGTTGCAAACAAGTAGCTAGATTCCAATCTTTCAATGGATTTAATGGAAACAAATTGGATGCATAATGTTTCTAATGATTAAATAATGGAGGGGATTTTAATTTTTCTAAATATGAAATTTAAGCTCTAAACAAAAGATTTGATGGAATAGGAAAGGTTTTAGATTTTATAATTTAAACACATTTAATCATTCGTTGATTTAAGAATATTTGAAGAATAATTTAACCTAAAATTTTGGATGTAAAAAGAGAATATTCGGCCAGCTCATGTGAAGTAATACATCAAGTAAGCATGGTAAGTAATTGTTGAACTTATTTAGATATAAATAATACATAATTATGCATTTATGTATGTATATTCTCAAAGAAATTCATCTTAATTGAGGGCATATATTTGAAATTGCTTAAATGGTCCCCTAACTTTGATCCAAGTCAAGAACCTCCCATTGTGCTTATATGATTTAAATTGTCTGGACTCGAGCTTCACTTCTTCAATCATCAAGTACTATATGTTATTGGGGCTATCCTTAGAAAACTAATAAAGTTAAACATTGCTACTTTTAATCTGTCAAAGCCTTCTGTTGCAAGGATTTTAATAGAGAGAGATATTACACTTCCAGTTGTAGAAGAAGTCTGGCATGACACTGCTCATAATGGTTATTGACAACAAATCATTATGGAACAAAAACATTGCTACTGCAATCACTACAAGATGTTTGGCCACACACGTGAGAAATGTTTCATATTACACCCAAAGTTGAAGCCCAATATTCCAATACAACTGGATATAGATAATCCTATGACTGAACGAAATGCAATAGAACTATCTATTCCTGAATATGCTATTTCTGACACAGTTTTTTAGAACAAAGTATATAGAAACCATCTATTCCTGAACATGTTAATTCTGCCAGTGCTACCCAAGAGACAACTTTAGATCCTTCAACTTTTTGTGAACTTGTTGGTACTAATGTTAATCAAAAAGATGAGTTGCCTGCTGTCCCCATTTTTAACAATTGAAACATTCCTGCACAGCTTGAACCTACTCCCAGTGAACCTGATGACAATGATCAACAGGAACAACAAGTGGAAGATGAATGACAGATTCAAAAATACAAGAGGAAGAAAAAAGGACTGCCTCACCTCCAGAATCTCTAGGATGACAGTTTGATCATCTCGGGCGGAAGTCCCCTTTACAGTTTGTTGTTGAACTCCATTCCTAGAACTAGGGGAGGGGGAGAGGAAAACCCTTCCATCGTGATTGACCTCCTCTACTCTTGCTCAGCGCGTTTCTACGATTTCATGAAATTTAATCAAAGTTTTTGGGGGCATACATGTACATTTTGACCTTTTTTTAGTCTTGTATGCCTTGTGAGTGGGTTTCTCTTTCATTTAAACTATGAAAAATATGTGGTCAGTTTGATTTCATATTTTTCTAAAATTAAATATATATATATATATATATATATATGTATATAAAATTAAATTGACATCAAAGTTAGGATCGAATTAAATGAATAAATATAATTCAATTTGATATGAATTTTTACACACTAAAATTTATGTTTAAATTTTTATTTTGTAAAATTGAATATGCATAGAATATTTTTTTGCAAATTAATTTAATTCATAAGTTTATTTTAAGATTAATTTTGAGAAAGTATATTGAACACAATTTTATTTGTCTGAATTGGTTTGTCCGAAATACTTACGTAACAAAATACAACATCCAATCACATTTGTTATCATTAAAATCAAAGTCGACGAGTCACGAAGCTCATAGGGCTCACAAAGAGGTTGACCTCCCTCTTTGTTTATGTTGCTGCTATTGTCTATCTCCTTCCGAGCTTATCGTCGACTTTTTTTCCGCAGCAAAGAGATGTAAATGGTGACCTCTTGGTTAGCAACATTTTTCTATTTTTTTCAGCTAGCTCAACCACTTGATCCTTCATCAATCCTTTCACTAACTTTATTATTTCAATTAGTTGATCTCTGATTAGTTACTTCTTGTGTGGTGACGACTTTACCAACTATCTTTTCTTAGTATTTTACCAGTGAGTCTCTTCAATTCGCTTAGACTAGCATGGTTTAGAATCACCCACACCAGAGCTTTTTATTAGAAATTGTTGACATATAAAACTTCTTCCCATTTACCGCATTAGAGCTAATATTTGTTGTGAAGTTGAATAACATGATATCATGTGCATGGGAAATTGTGTTTGTAAAACCGTGGATCTCTTTTCTCTATTAACCCAATGAAACTTTGTTTGACTACCGTCAACATGAACTCTGACATATAGTTGCTTGCATTTTTTCCTTCCTATGTTTGATATGTCCACTGCCAACCAAGAGATAACACGTGTCCCATAAGTATTTGCCCATTAAAGGATGGCAACACCCCTTAATCTCTTTGGTGGTTTTAGAGATTCCTTTTGGTTAGCCAATAGTAATCTTGTTCCCCCTATAAATTTACGTAATAGAAAAAAGAAACATTAGGCGATCATGCGGCTATAGAGATTGAACCTATATAATGGATGCCTCTCCTCCTCCCTCTCTTTACCTTTATCAGCTCTACCCATTACGATGAAGTGGACCTTCCTCATATAGTGTATTTTTTGCTTCTTTCATAGTGGAATTCTCCATTAATTTTGTACCATGGACATAGGCTACTGTTTCCAAATGAGTGAGTTTCTCAGTTTCAATATTGTCTTCTTCTTCTTCCTTTTTCATTCATAGAGATGTTTGGTCCCCACTCTCTCCTTGGCTGCCCAGTTCATTACAAACCAATTGATCTAATGTTTCGTCATCTTCCCCTAAGCTAGTATCTCAGATTTAAGACTCGATCCATTTGTCCACTCTTTGAGCACCAACCTCTTCAAGTCATGTTGTTCCTCTCTAATGGAGAACTAGTTTTTATTGTTTACACTCATCTACTTTACGTCACTCGTTTGCTCTCTCCGGGAAGAATACAGACTATCTCGTTTGCCTTAGGTTCCCTAAAGATATATGGATTGTTTGGCCCTTTAAAATTTTCTCAGGTAAAGAGTCTTATTCATTATGTAATATTAATTTCTTTGAGTTCTCTTAGCTCCGTCTCTTATATATGATTGATCGTACTTTCTTTACTAGCCTCCATGACCTTGTATCACCCTGTTGTCACCTTTAGGTCATGTCATTCCTCCTCGAAGTTAGAACCAATCTTGCTACCTCTAATAGGACTTCAAAGCCTTCTTGCATCACTCTATTATCGCCTTTAGGTCGTTTCATGTTCTCCTCCAATGAAGGATTGATCTAACCATCTCTTGTGGCTTCAACAACCTTTCAATGTTGCTTGCAGCCTTTAGGTTGTGCTATTTCCACCGTTAAGGAGGATTGATCTAGCTATAGCTCTAATGGTGTTCAGAAACTTTCCCGCATTATTTCTTTGATACTTTTAATTCATGCAATTTCCAATTTAACAGGAGGATCTATCTGACCATTGTTCCTAGGCTCCCCAACTTCCCATGCTACCTCCATCTCTATGGAGGATTGATCCAGCCTTCTCTGGTTACCTCCGCAACCTTTTCCTATAACTCTATGCTACCTTCAAGTTGTTCCATTTCTGGCTCCAGGGGAGGACCAATTGACCGTCTTTAATCATCTTGGCGCCTTTTCTACATTATTTCATTGCCATCTTCAGGTTATGTTATCTCCACCTCTAGCTGAGGATTTATCTTGCTGCATACAATGGCATCAATGACCTTCCCACAATAGTCTTCAAATTGCATTACTTCACCTTCTTGACGATCATGGAAATGTCTCAATTCCACTTGTAGTTTATTGATATTTTCTTCAAATTTGAGGAATGGTGGCCCTACATCTCATTACATACTGCTATTGGATGTATTTTAACTGGTACTTAATCATTTATGGTTTAGGCGATCAAAATCTTTCTTTGTGGAATCAACCTATAAGACACCACAACGTATGAACTCTACTACTCATGTTTAAACAATTTGTTAGTTTGTGGTTTACATACTGCTATTGGATGTATTTTAACTGGTACTTAATCATTTATGGTTTAGGCGATCAAAATCTTTCTTTGTGGAATCAACTTATAAGACACCACAACGTATGAAAGATATCAAGTCGCTCATTTTTTTTAAATAATTACCAAGAAACATATGCAGGTTTATGATCGGGTCATTCGTTATTGGGGCACCTAGCACAATCAGCATAGCTATATGCCACATGAAGTGAAAGAACTAGTTGGAAAGAATAACCTGTATCGTGATGTCGAAATAATATATCAAATGACTAGAAAAGTAGTAACTAAATCTAATTGTTGAGATTTTGATTAACTTTTTGAACCCTAAAGTTAATATTAGGCTAGGTAATTGTCAAATTGTTTAAACTTTCTGTTAATTATCTAAATATAGTGGGATCAAGCAGAAGCACACCTTTCTCATTATGATACTTTGCATTTAATTTTTATAGAATTTCTAAGGATTTTGTAGACTAGACAAAGTAATCAATTCCTTCGTATGTTTATGTTGGTTTTGGAAAATGCCATAGGGAGTAGAATGAATTTCCAACTCTAAGAAATTAAGTGAACCAAGGTCATTTATATGAAGTGTGTCCTGAATATATTTTTGTAAACAACCTATTAGAGCCAAATCTGTCCCAATAATAATAATATCGTTAGCAATAAATAAAAGAAGAAAAATTGCACTAGATGCCTTGCAAAGAGGTAATGATGAGTTATATTGACTCTATTTAATTGAGAAACAAAATAAAGTTCACTAAAGTTTGTTGAATGTGCATCCAAAGGAGAAGCGAAAAAACTTAAGGGAAAGAATAATGTAAATCTTCTCTTTGAAATAGACTGTAAATTATTAAAAGGCAGTTAAAATTTTAAACATCTGACTAGGAAAATAACTTTATGTATCTATAATCATTGATCAATGTTATAAACTGTATATATAATTTACATGTGATATAACACGTATAATGCCCCCATACATTATTATGAATCATGTCAAAACAGTTTTAAGCGTGACTATCATATAATCGAAAAGAATGAGCTTTAATTTTCCTGATTTTGCATGTTGAATATTCAATTGTAAGCTGAGAAGAGAATTGATTTTTATCAATCAATAAATGAGAGTTAGCTTTATTTTTTCTGATTTTACATGTTGAATAATCAAATGTAAGATTTGATTTTTATCAATCAATAAATCAGAGTTTATTAAATAAGAGAAACCAATAGAATTCGAATGACATACTCATTCGTTCCATGGTTCGTCAGGAGAATGAAATGGCCTTAAAAATAGAAGGATGCTAGGGAAATATAATTGTTCAACTTGAGACTTAATTTTTCATTATGTGATCCTCCATAATGCAACCAATCTGAGAAAATAAAAAATTATAGCCTTCATCAAATTTCGGAAGGTAGCAAGTTATGGATTCTGCACTTTTTCCATAAATAACAACGTTCTGTTTCCAAAAATCACTGTTTTCTAATGTTGGAAGAGTGCTGATGGATGCGGTGTTCTGTTTCTGCAGAACAAAGAGCTGATTGCAGCTGATTGCAGCGTGATATGTGAATTTAATTGCATCAGTTTCAGTTAAGCCATGGATGGTTGATTGTGATAAAAAGCACGGACAATTTTGTAAAGTTACGTGATCTTCATAAAGCCTCTCTCTTGTTTAGTGGATTGGTTTGTAAGTATTTGGACACTTTTCGTGCTGTAAAAGTCCAAGTGAACATGCAAAAATTGAAACAATTCGACTGTATTATATGAAAAAGAGTTGATAGGATCTGTTGATAACCACGAACGAAAGGTATTTTGTGCTTTATCGTGATTATTTATAAATAGGAAGTTTTACAAACATACCACTCAATTCCTATGTAATTACATATGTAACACCTAAACTTCAACTTTTTTCCCATGCGTCACCTTATCTATGCATAAAATGGAGTATTCGCTTTTAAAAAATAGTGTATTTTTTATGTGCTATGAATGATTTGGGTGGTATTAATGTAAAAAAAATTGAAGTTTGTGTTAGAAATATAAATACTCAGGAGTAGGGTGATGTATGTAAATGCCTCTTATAAAATTTTTCTATAGATATCTCAAAGGTGATAATAATCTATTTTTTATAATTTCTCAGCTTACTTTTCTCCACTGTTTCATGAGCTATTATACATATTACTTATGTATATCTCAATGGTGATAATAATTTACTATTTATTTCCTTAATTTCTCAGCTTACTTCTCTCCATTGTTTCATGAGAAAGTGATCTTCTTTGTTAAGAGTATACAATGCAAAAACCAATGCATGTTGTTTTGATAAAATAAACTAGTGAAATGTCACCTCCCAAAAGAACTTTTAGGGGTGGTGGGCAACCCAAGATTTAAGTATTGTTTTTCGACTTTACACCTAGTTGATGTGGGACTCTTTGTCTGTGACATTCTCTTCCACCCAATCACGTGACGCCCTCATCACGGATCGACTCCATCGAGGGTCCTATTAGACCATGGAGAGTCCACACACCTGGCAGACAATAATCTGCTCTGATATCATTTGTCACCTCCCAAAAGAGCCCTTAAGAGATGTGGGCAACTCAGGACTTAAATACTGCTTTTCGGCTCTACACGTAGTCGATGTGAGACTATTTGTCTATGACAGAAAGCTCAAAATGCCAAATCCTTTCCCATGCTTCAGAGTAGAGTTAATACATGGAGTATTAAGACTGATTCTTTTATAAATAATGGTAACAAATAATATTTAAAAAATAGAGGAAATGAGAGCGGAATAAATACAATAAAATTAATTTATGCAAAAACCAATGCATGTTGTTTTGATAAAATAAGCTAGTGAAATGTCACCTCCCAAAAAAGCCCTCAATAGAGGTTTGAGGTGGGCAGCCCAGGACTTAAGAGCTCTTTTGGCCCTACACCTAGTTGATGTGGGACTATTTGTTCGTAACATTCTCCTCCACCCAATCACGTGACGCCCTTGTCACTGATCGGTTCCACCAAGGGTCCCACTGGACCATGGAGAGTCCACACACCTGGCAGAGAGTAATCTGCTCTGATACCACTTGTCACCTCCTAAAATAGCCCTTAAGAGAGGTGGGCAACCCAGGACTTAAATACTGCTTTTCGGCTCTACACCTAGCCGATGTGAGACTATTTTTCTGTGACAAAAAGCTCAAGATGTCAAATCCTTTCCCATGCTCCGATGTAGAGTTAATACCTGGAGTGTTAAGACTGATTCTTTTATAAATAATGGTACCAAGTAATATTTAAAAAATAGAGGAAAGGAGAGCGGAATAAATACAATAAAATTAATTTTAAATAACTATTAATTAACATTATCTTAAAGAAGTTTGAATCTATATATTTATTTTTTATGTGATATTTTCTTAAAATTAATATTTGTTCTTCCAGACGGAAGCTAGTCATTGGTTGTGTCAGCTACGGTTCCTTACTGAAACAACCAGGCTGATGGAGTTAATTGATAAAAAAGATCAATTACAAATAATCAAAATTTGAATCTTTAAAAATTTTCTTGATCGAGCAGATTGATGGATAGATAGAAATATTTTTTTTTACTCAATCCCTTTTTTTAAAAAGTATTGCTCTGAAATTGGTAGTTCTCGCCTAGAGAAAAAAAATATGTAGAAAGTGGACGGTTCTAAACTGTCTTGAAAAGCTGAAGCAGGGTTACATGGAGGAGTTGAGTTGGTAGAAATTATTTTCTCTAACTAGGAGTCCCAAAATTGATGCATATTCTAACCACTAATTTTTAATATAGTTATTAATAAGGCTCGACATCTGATTAAAAAAAAAAACCCGTTCTACTTGCATCGCCACCTGGTTACAAGCGTTTAGGAAATTCCAATTAGGAGAATCAAATATGTGATATTTTCTCTTATAAATTTCATATTTCATTTATTTATTGTAAGGATTTTACGCTTGGGAACGAGTTTTTTTGTTATATTTTATATATTATGGTTGTTTAGTGTGTCTCGGGGAGGCGTGGAGGCATGGAGCGATCAAACATGGTGTATCTGTGCAACCTTGTAGCTTGCTTATGTCAGGTTGTGGTGCATCTATGTTGGATCTGACGTACCAACGCCCTGTTTTGCTAGTAAGAGTTTTTTTGTTATATTTTATATATTATGGGTGTTTAGTGTGTCTCGGGGAGTTATAATATGAAGTGGACCAAAATTGAGCATAGTGTAGTTGACCCATGCGCCCCCCCCCCACCTTCTTTCTCGCATGGAGGCATGGAGCGATCAAACATGGTGTATCTGTGCAACCTTGTAGCTTGCTTATGTCAGGTTGTGGTGCATCTATGTTGGATCTGACGTACCAACGCCCGGTTTTGCTAGTAGCTTATTTTGGCAAGCGATTAAAATGTCTTTTTGGGCTATGATTATATTATGAGATGTTATAAAGGCTTTAGGGTGATTTTTGGGCTTGTGGGGCTCTCCTCCCTTTACCTTAAGAAAGCCTTATGTGATTCCCTTGGGTTTTACATGGGAAAAGTTTTTTTCTAGTGCTTTTTGTGAGAGAGTTTTGGAGAGATTGGAGAGGATGAGATTATTTGTGTGCTTATACAAGGGAGATCACATGGAGTGCTTGCATTGTAAGGGGAGGATCGAGGGGGCAATGTTTATCTTGTTTGATTGCTTGTACTAGATTTACATGCTTGATTTCTTATTTACACTAAGGTTTTTCCTTTTTCTTAAATCATACAAAGTAGCTAAATAATTCTCATGTTTCAATGATTAAGGTTTGTGAGTGAATTGGATATTTTCTCCATTATTTTTGCATAGACCTTTTTTTGTTTTGATTTGATTACATTGATGTATTAACTTTTCGGTTTTCATTTACTTCTAATCTAACCAATTAGAAGTTGAAATCTCTTATGTTTAAGACTTCTAACATTTGACTAGAAAAACAAGTAGGTTAACACACAGTCACCTAGTGGAATAGACATATTTCCAAAAAAGGATTGCAACCTAGATAGGGGACTAGAGGATTCTGGGGAAACTTTTCATTGTTAAGCCCCTTTGACTGTAATGTGGGTTTCCAATGCTTCTTAAAACCTAGACATATGCTAAGGAGGACTTGTCCTTGGTTATTAAGGACAACATGGGGATCTCATAGTAAAACTTCGAGGATTCACTTAATCATAGTAACAAGAGTATGATGTCCATCACCTCTAGAAAACTCTATAACCCACTTCTATTTTTTGCTTTAGGATTTTAGAATCGTTCACCTTCTGAAAATCTAAACCCCTAGAATTAGAGGTTTAGTAAACTAAAACTTCGTTTCTTAGAAAAAATTACTAGTTTTCTCGTATGATCGATATGCAAATTCATAATCTATATATTACTTAGATTGACATCTATACTTACGTGATTGATCGATTGCTTCGTAGTGATTTCGAGCATTAAGTTATTAGTGTTGTTATTAGGGAAAGGAAGTCATTTTTTTTTAATTTAGATGAATTTTAGTTGAACTATTTCGTATTTAGGTTTAAACATTTTCTTTTTTCTCTGTGTTGTTTGCTTCTGTTTTCTTACATTTTGATCTATTTTTAGAAAATCCAAAAATATTGCATCTTTCACTTTCTATGGTGTTGCATGTTTATTTGGCGTGTTTGAATCATCACTGTCTGTGTTGCATTTGATCAGGGTACCTAGATGACAGACATTGTTGGCTTAGTTAGTGCCCTTTGAACCTAAAATAAAAAAAAACCATCAACGATAGAATTCAAAAAATAACAAAACCTTGAAGGCACCCCTTAACAATGTCAAATCCCCGAGGAAACCAATGCAAACCTCTTAGAGAGTATGTCCACTCATTAGTAGCAGGAATGCACATGAGTCTTAATTACCTTGACGTATAAACCCAACATTTGAACTTAAACCTAAGCTCATACAAATGGTTCAAAAAATTAGTATTGTGGATCAACCACTGAAGACGCATACATTCACTCAGATTGTTCTTTTATAACCGTGTCACTTTCAGGAATAGCAGTGTCCCTAATGATGTTAAGGCCATTCCCTTTCTCACTTAGTTATAAAGCCAAGATGTGAACCTACTCCTTATTACTGGGATTGATCGCCACTTTAAACTAATTAACCCAAAAATTCATGGCCAAATACTTTCCTCTACCCAAAACTATCAAACTTAGGCATGTCATAATATCCTTCATCCAATTAGATGGAGAGTCCATTTATGAAGCTTGGGAGAGGTTCAAAGAACTGACTAGAAAGTGCCCACAGTACACCTTATATGACTACCTGCTCATTCAAATCATTTATAATGGTCTACTGAGATGTTTAAGGTTAACCACAAACATTGCAATTGGGAGAGAGCGATCTCTTATGTCAAAAACATTTGTGGAGGTTTTTTTTTATCGAGGAAATGTCAACAAATATTGGTCATTGTTCATCCGAGAGAGTCACCCCTGAGAAGGTAACCGGTGTGCATAAGATTGATGTTCTAACTATCCTAGCCTCAAAAGTTGTTATCATTTCTTGGAAGTTAGTCAACTTATGAATGAATTCAAGGTTAGGATGCCTACCCAATGACGAGATAAATTATGAAATAGTAGGTTATTCTAGCACGATTTCTTTGGAGACCCTAAATATTGTAGGAAATAGTTCAACAACTCCGATTCAATTACCTTCAACTTAGGCTAAAAGAACCACTCAAAATTCGACTGGACCAATAATAAACTAAGTGTAGGAAACTAGCAATTGGGGAGAACCCAATCCAACCCTATCAGAAATTAAAACAACCGGGGAAGTAGCTACATTCAATCGACTTACCACATGGACTTGCTTCTAACCCCAATTTAGGGAGAAGAAATTGTATTTGAAAGAATTAGTAGCAAATATGGGGAATCATATACAAAGGCAAACTAGTGTCATAAGAAACAAAGAGAAATAACTTGAGAAGTTAGCTAATTTTTTAAGCAATGGACCCCAAGGGATGCTACTTGCTAAAAATGAAGCAAATTCTGAGGAAGAATGAAAAGAGAAAGTGTAATTTGTTGGACTTAGAAGTGGGAAGGAGCGAAAGACATCCCAAGGAAGGAGAGTAGTCTTGTATAGTTAGATCCTTAGTATAAAATACCTAGGGTGCATTTGGGGTGGCTGCTACTTTTCCAAGAAGCAACTGTAAGCTGCTTCTTGGAGAAGCAGCTTATCAGGAGCTGTTAGAAAGCTGTTGATGAAGAAGCATGAGTTTATTTGGGAGATATATTGTGTTATTGTTGCTTTTGATGAGGAAGTCTATTTTGCCCTTATATACGTAACATATTTGAATAATTGTAGTTTTTAGAAATATTACAACCAAATAATAGAAAGAGGTCCTACTACCTAAAAAACATCAGTACAGTACAAAATACTCTAACACATGAAAAAGTGATCAGTTATTTAAACCATATAATTAAAATAATGAGGACAACCACAATAACCAACAAAACTAAAATGATGTTTGTCTTCAAGTCCTGACAATCAAGACTTCAGAACAGTCTCCTCTCCATGTCAGCATTTCTCCTCACCAGATTACGGTCCAAAGGCAACTCATCAGTGTCATGAGCCCAATGGAAAAAGTCACAATCTTTAGGATTCATGTTTTGTGATAAGAGTAAAATTTTCTCCCTTAGCTGCCTTCCTATCTCTATTGGTATTGAACACACCTAACGCCATAATGATAGAGCAGAATTTTCAAGTATTTAATGTTGTTGAATTCATATTTTTTGTTATTATAATGCACTATAAATTCATTTAATAAAAAATAAGTAGATAAAATATGAATCATCCAAAGAAATATGAAACAAGCTAGATCCTTTATCAATTTGGTCTAAAGTTGGAAAAGGATTCCTGGTTAGTCCTATAGAGAGGGCACAGTGGGTAATCTAGAAGTGACATGCTAGAATCTACTCAACATAACCATATAAGCTAGACCTAACTTTAGATTAGTCAATGTTCTTTATGCTCGGAAGGGGTAAAGAATATGTATGCTCATATTTGTCACAATACTTCATTTTCATCTTTAATCATTTGATTCCTGCACTGATTTACAATCTCTTTGCAAGGGAAACGATTCTTTATTATAATCATACTTAAAATTTAGAGAATTTGCATTTACTTTCAGTTTAAATTAGAACTAGTCACTTTAGTTACTTCCTTTTACAAACAGTTCGATATTATTCTTCTGCGAATTTAGTTTACAGTTTAAGTAAAAATATTTCTAAGTTAGCATAGTAAATTCCTTATTCCCTGTGGGTTTGATACTGAGATTATTTAAAGAAAACTTTATTACTTGAAACGATACGTATAGTTGCGTAGTACCCATAGTGTATAAACTATTAATCAATTTAATCACACATTTATTTTGCACACTAATCACTGAATATAAATTTGGGTCAACATTTTGGTCATCTTTTCGGACTTAAAAAATTATGTAATTGCGGATCATATCAATTTTTTTGCTCAATTGCTGGGGAATTAACTGAATTTTTAGACTTAGAAATTTTTATTTTTATTTTGTTGTAGATTTGTTTTAGGAGAATTGCATTTTATTTTCTTTTATCAGTATTTGTTTATTTTCTAAAAAAATATAAAAACATAAAAAAATTTGAAAAATAAAAATTCTAAAAAAATTGAAAAATAAAAATATTTTTATTTTGAGTGTTCTATTTTACTTTTAATTTTGCATGTGTAGTTCGAGATCTGAAGGATTAGTGCCCTATGATTCTGAGTTAGAACGAATCATTAGAAAATTTTGAAAATGAAAAGAACTTCATAATTTTCAAGAAATGGAAAATACATCGCAAAATCACTTAAATAAACAAACTGTTGAAAATGAACATCATGATTTTACAAAGACCTTTAAGGGATTATGCAAACCCTGCAACAGATGAATTTCACTTAAGTATATAAACTCTTGCGGCTAACTCATTTGAACTTAAACCTGCTATTTTACAAATGATACAAAACAATCAATTTGTGGGGACACCATCTGAGGATCCAAACTTACACCTTGCAAGATTTTTAGAACTGTGTGCGATATTTAAATATGATTGTGTATCAACTGATGTTATTAGACTTAGAATTTTTTTTTTCATTAATGGATAAAATTAAGATGTGGTTAAATTCATTATCATCCGGATCTATTAGAACTTGGGGGAGTTAGAATAAAAATTCTATGCTAATAATTTTTCACCTTCAAAAATTGCTAAGCTTACAAATGATATTGACTCTTTTACTCAATATGAAGTGAGTCAATAAACGAAGTATGAGAATAATTTAAAGAACTTCATAGAAAATGTTCACATCACGTCTTGCCAGACTAGTTAATTATTCAAACATTTTATAATGGGTTGGTAGAATCCCTTAGATCTATTATTGATGTTGCTGCTGGAAGATCATCAATGTCAAAACCATTCGATGAAGCTTATGCATTAATTGAAGAGATGACTACAAATAATTTTCAATGACCCTCTGAAAGGGTAAATCCTAAGAAAGTTGCTAGTGTTCATGATGTAATTTCTATACTGACATCTCAAGTTGTTGTAATATCTATGAAGTTAGATTAATTTAGAATGAACTTTTCTCAAACATCTCATGTGATAGACGAAAATTCATTAGGTCAGATGATTGATTCTCAACTGACATTAGAGACATTAAATGCAATTAAAAATAGATCCAATAATCCATATTCTAACTATTATAATTCTGGTTGGAAAAATCACTCTAACTTTAACTAGAATAATAATTTTGGTGGCAGAAATCAACATTGGGGGAACAATCAAGCAAACTAATTCAAAAACTGGAACAACCAGGGTAATATTAGTATATTAGTTATAGACATTTTTATCCTCCAGGATTTACAAGTAACAAACAACTTAAGGAGAAAAACTTGTCTATAGAAGAAGTGATGTTACAGACGGGGAATAAATTACAAAGTCAAAGTGTTGCCAAAAGAAATATTGAGAATCAACTGGTACAAATCACTAATGCACTTAGCAATAGACCTCAGGGAACGCTTCTTAATAACGTTGAAATAAATCCCAAAGAAAAGAACAAGAAGCAAGAGCAAGTTAAAGTTGACCAACTCAGGAGTGGAAGGGAACTAAATGTTGGAATTCGAAAGGAGATGAAGTTGAGGAGGAGAACAAAGAAAATAAAACACATGAAGAAATTGTTCCTAAGGAGGTTGAAAAACCTATCTCTCCAACTAAGATCAATTTAAAAGGACCACCATCACAATTTCATCAAAGTCTTAGATAGCAGAAGTTGGATCAACAATTTTCATGATTTTTTAAGATATTTAAAAGCTTATAATTAACATTTCTTTTGTTGAAGCCTTGGAACAGATGTCAAGTTATGTTAAATTTATGAAAGAAATTTTGATAAAAAAGAGGAAGTTCAAAGATTATGAGACTGTTACACTAAGTGAAGAATGCAGTGCAATAATTCAGAAAAAAACTCTCAAAAACTCAAGGATTCTGGTAGCTTCACTATACTTTGTGCAATTGGAGATATATTTTGTGGAAAAGCTTTATGTGATTTAAAAGCTAGCATTAACCTCATGTCACTGTCTATATTCAGAATATTAGGCTTAGGAGATATTTCTCCCACTACTGTAACTCTTCAGTTAGCTGATTGATCTATTACTTATCCTAAGGGGGTTATAGAATATGTACTTATAAAAGTGGATAAATTTATCTTTTATGTGGATTTCATTATTTTAGATATGAAGGAAGATAAATAAATACCTATCATTTTGGCGAGACCTTTCCTAGCCACTAGTCGAGCAATTATAGATGTGCAAAAATGAGAGTTGACTATGAGAGTTAATGACTAGAAAGTCACTTTTAATGTGCTAAAATCGATGGAGTATCTAGCTATTAGAAAATATAATAAATGTTACAGAATGGATACTGTTGATTATTTGATTAATAGTCATTTAAGAGAAAGATATGAAGTCAAAATACATAAATGAGAAATGGGTGATGAAAATGAAATTGATTTGGAAGATAAATCAAATGAGAAAAATATTGAGGATTCAAATTATGTTCAGGAAAGTTTTGAGATTTTAGACACTACTAAAAATAATAAACCTCTGATTCCCTTGTTCCCAAATGTTTGGTCCGTCTCTTTCTCTTGCAAGATCACATGAGGAATATCAAAAGAAACAATGCATTTTAACTGAAGAACAATAACACTAATAGATAAGAGTTTACTGGAAAAGAAGTATGCAAACATTGGGCAGTCATATGATTGTTACATCTTATTGTGCCCTTAACAACTACAGGTTGTGATGTACCATCAACCGTCTATATACTCTCAGGTACTGCTAGATGAGTATATGAAGATAACTCTCCAACAATACTTATCACGTGATGAGAAGCACCAGAATCTATGATCCATTATGATGATTCTTTAGTGGAAAAAGAGGCAAGAGCAAGTGTGTCACCAGTACATTTGTTGAAGCGAGAATAAGTTGCAATGTTACCCCTTGATGCCGATGGTTTTTGGACACTACTGAAAATAACAAACATCTAAATATATTATCAAAGTACTCATAGTCGTCTTCCCTCTTCATGGCTAGGGGGACTCTTCTGACACTGGGCACCAGACATTAATATCAGGGTTGTTTATTTCTTTCTCGGGTCAAACACTTCATATGACTTCCATCATCTGATCCTTCAACTCCTAGATTTATTGGGCCACAAATTCTATGGTGCTCTCGATGTTGATGGTGTCTAAGTTATGAAGTTTTTATCCTTGGGCTACTCCTCTTCTTGTTTGTGGCATGAGTCGCCCTCACTGCACCTTTTACGATGTTGAATCCAAAATTGTTCACAAATCACAGCTAAAGAATAGTGTAAATAAAGAGAGAGAGAGAGAGAGAGAGAGAGAGAGAGAAGAAGAAGAAGAATGATCAATCGTGCCTTTTTCATATAATTGTTTCCTCAATTTATAGGAGCTGTTATAATGATGATATTATATTTTTGCCCCTATTTGAAATGAGTTTGTACTAGAAAATTTATTATATTTGACATGTATGAGCTTATCATCCGACTGTTTTCTTACTCGGTCGGCTAAGCTTAGTTCGCTTCGGGTCCACTGAATCAGCTTGATCAGCTAAGCTTGGTTTATATGGGTCGATCGGCTAAACTAGCCTTTGGGACATCCATGAGTTGGTTGGAGATACTATAGAATTATATCTTCTCTCGTATCGACTCTATTGTAGGGTAAGCTACATATCAAGACGTCGTTCTTGTATTAGTTAGGGTAAGCTACATGTCAAGACATCGTTCTTATATCAGTTGGCTCAAGTGCTCTTTTGTCTTATTTCTATCTGAATGTCCAGTGGTCTTCTTGTTTGTCTCATGGTCCAGTCAGCTTTGATTTTGTTGGCTTGACTTATATGACTTTGTTCGATATGTCAAAGGGACCTCAAAATCTCCTAGCCAACTTTTGTTCTACTCTTCACTTTTGGACAATTGAATCTCTTTAAGATAAATGCTGCCACTTTTTTGTTGCACAAAAATTGATCTAAAATTGGTTCATAACTAGTTTAGTCAGAAAAGCAGGCTTGATCAAAATTTTAACCCCTAAAAACAGTATTTGCTCTAAAACACCAAATGTATCTAGCACAAAAAATGACTTTAAAGCACATATGCAACTATGTGCATACCTAACATATAAAAAAATTATGATAAAACAAATATACATAGATCTATAAAACCTAAAAAATTATTCTAAAATTGAGTGTTATGCACGTAAAACTTCGTTCAAAAATTAAAATATTAACATCAGTATGTTATCCAGCTTATTGAAGGTCTTTAGAGGAGAGGTTACGAGCGACTTGCATGTGCCCAAATAAGCAAATATATTTCATTCTTTTTTTTAATTATTTAATTATCATTAACACGTATGTACGCTTCTATTTACATAGAAAAGTGCTTAAATCAGTGTACAGGAATTTAGCTAAAAAGCACAGATTAACAATAAAACGAGACTTGCAGCTGAAAATAAAGGGGGTGCCTTTACATATGTAGCAACCAATTCTTATGTATTAACTTATCAATCATTTAAATCTTAATTTTTACATACGGATCAACTGATGCTTTTATTTTCAGGATAGATTAGGTGATCAGCAGGTAAGAATGAAAATTTAGGTGGTGGATATGTTAATACATGGGAATTGGGAGGTACATATGTAAAAATTACTATTGGCAAAAACTTTAGCTTCCTTGGGAGCAATTATTACATACGGAGCATGTACACAACACTATGTGATGCCTCAAGTAATATGCCGTCATGTATGCTATATCGGGCCCATCTCTCGCGGAGTTTATTGAAGTGGAACCGCGGAGGTGATTGGGAGGTTAATTAGGGGTTACTGGGGATTATTAGGAGCATTAATTCTAATAACGCCGCAATAATCTCTCAATAACCTCCCAATATCATCCGTTGTTACACTCTCAATAACCTCCGCCGTTACACTCCATAATAACCTCATAATAACACCCCAATAACCCCCCAATAATCTTCGCCCCATACACAATCCCCGCAATAACCTCATAATAACACCCCAATAATCCCTCAATAATCTCCGGGGTTTCACTTCAATAACCTTCACGTGGCGACATATTACTGGAAGTCCGCACACAGAGGTGCGTAAGTGCTGCATATGGAATAATTTCTCCTTCCTCCTTAGGGAGACAAAACACTAAAGGCAATGGCTATCAGCTCATTTGACAACAGAAAACCTTCTGGATCACTTAGCCTGAAAAAGGCAATTCTCCTCCCCAACCCGCTACCACCATTCAACTCCAAATCGAATCCCTCAAAGGAGAAAGCTTTCCTATCCCCATTCATGGCGACCACATGCCCGCTCTCCACATGCGGCCTCCACGCCCTGCACAGAGACAGCACCACTGACTCCCCAAAGCACTTTTCAAACCCTTTAACATCCAATCCTCTTGCAGTCCTCAACGAAAGCATCACCAAATCCATGGCCATTTCCTTGTCCCTAACAATGCTGGTGTTGCCGTTCGCTGACACGCTTCCGGCTTCCAGCTCGTTGACGAACACTTCATACTCTTTCAGTTTTCTGGGTCTTGAGAACCGGACTCCATTAATGTAGCTTGCTGAGCTCAGGCCAAAGCCGTAGAAAGCTTGGTTCTGCCAGTAGGTGAGGTTGTGCCTGCACTCATGTCCGGGCTTGCAGTAGCTGCTGATCTCGTAGTGCTCGTAGCCGGCATTTTTTAGTGTTTCTGATGCCATCTTGTACAGGTCTGCAGATTGGGATTCTGCTGGTAAAGGGAACTCGCCGGGGGTGTATCTGTAAATGGAAGGTGCAGATTCAGCAATGAATAAGTGAAATTGCCATTTCCATGAATCATAAGTGTGAATTCAAGGTTCAGGGGATAAATATCTGAAAGCTGGGATGAATATTATAAACAGGTAAATTAATTCCAGTTGCATTTAAATGCATTAAAACTATATTCTTTGAGAATACTGGAGTCATACAATTGTCCTGTGAATTGCAAGATGTAAAGCAGTTGCACAGTTTCCAACTAATTATAATGGAGCTTCTTTGGAGGAAATCCAGATTAATGAGGTTATAATTGGGTCATAATTTTTCCCAACTATTAGTTTTTTTCTTTTCTTGTTTCTCCACAAAGAATTTTTTAATCAACTAAATCATCAAACAACTCTATCTGTGCACTCATTTACACTCCATTCTATGGGAGACCGTTTTAGATCAATTTTGTATAATTAGAGGCTAACTTAAGGAAGATACTCTGAGACCAAATTGATCACATAAAATAGATCTGGAGATTTATTTGGACTTTTTTAAATCTGGAAAAAAATAAAGCTCGGTGATTTTGGATTACAGCATAAGTTTTATTTCAAACCAAAAAAGAAAAATTTAATGAAAAAGTTTATGTCAAGATGACCTTGAAAATCATTGAAATTACTTTAAGATTTGTGTTCTCTCTCACTGTCTTTGTTCATGTATATGTATATAAGATCTCACAAATTGAATATTTCTGCAATGTCACAAATTTACAAGTCATGTCTCCACAAAAGTAAGACCAAGTCGAGATTAAGGATAAAGTACTAAGCCTATGAGCTCTTGAGAATATTTGATCCATCCACTACTCCTATGAATTGCAATTTCAAATGATTATAATAAAGCTTTCGATAGAGAAAACACATATAAATGGGATTGCAATCGAGTCCAAATGTTTTCCAGGCAATTTTTTTTTTTTTCAGAACATTTTCTAAATCAACTTATATATCCAAAAATGAGTTCCTTTAAGTAACAGGAAAGCCCAAATATTAAATGGGCCTCATGGGTTAACAAGTTCTTTAACTGGCTCACACTACCCAATTCTTATTCCAAACTCACACGAGCAGGTTGAACCTTCCCACCAAACTCATTGACAACTATCTGGCCACGCAACCGAGCTCAACGAGCAGTTCTTCGAGATAGAAGGAAGACAACTCTAGTCTATCAGCATACATATCGTCATTTATTAACAGTATGAGAAATCATATCAACAATCTTGTCGAAAACGAGTCTCATGAGGCTCCGTACAATCCAACCTATAAACCTAAATTTTATGATTTATTATTTAAACTCCTCTGTGGGTACATAGGCTCCATAGCATATAAATAAGAAGAAAAAATGAAAGGGGGATATATCTATCAATTTTGGACCCTTAAAAAAACTCTCTTAGTATGTCTCTTTCTAAAAATCTCTCAGCTTCTTCAAACTTCTTTCTCAATGTCCCTCCCGGATTGTATAAGTCCGCGAATTATTAGAGATATCACATCCCAAAAGGAATCAGCATTGTAAAAGGTACGGTGAGTGTAAAACTCATTAATAAGATCAAATGAGAAGATCTATTATTTCAAGGAGAAATGAAGAATAATAATGGATTGTGCCGGAGAATTCGTGATGTAGCAAGTGAATGAACTCAGAGAACAAATGAATAAGAGGATAGAAGAAGTAAGACAAGAGGCGTTCATAACCCATTCTAGAAACCGTTTAAGAAGTCATACATGATTTTCAGGTTCAGTGGCGCAAAGGCAAGAACAATAAAGGGACTAACCACCTAGAGAAGAGGCATCTCAAGTAAGAACGAGGAGAGACCTAGATCCGACATTAGAAGAAGATGATGAATATAGTGATGATGTGCCACCTATTCAAGAAGAACGAATGTTGGATTCCTCAGAAGATGAGGAAAGAGGAAGATGACGAGGAAAGAGAAGATTACTAGAGAATGCATTTTTCTGAGAAATCACTGAAGCAGAACACCCAGGAGGTTCAAAATCCCTTCTCTCGACTCTTAGAAAGGAATAACTAATCCTATCGATGATGTAGCTTCTTTCGAATCAGCAGTCTTCCTATTACGAGTAAACGACACCTTTAAGTGATGTTTATTCCTCACAACACTCAAGGAGTCGACTTTGTACTAGTTCATCAACTTGTCAATAAGTGTTATTACCTCTTTTGGCGAAATCAAATAGATATCCAAAGCTCAATTTTGTCAGCGCTCAAAAGCCATAAAAAAGCTCTTAAGCCTTGCTAAGAATCTGAGAGCTCCATTCAAAAGCCTGTTGGGCTTTATTAACATATTCCAACGCGAGATGCTTGACATTAGAAATCTTGAGTCATTTGTTGGTCATACGGCACTCGCACAAGGCCTACATGAAAGCCAGTTCTAATATGCAATTGGTTTGTGAAAGCCAAAAGCTTTAGCTGAACTCTTGGAATTAGCTAATGATCACATCTCTGTCGAAGAATATAATTGTTTGTCGAACCCCTATGGCATGGAAAGATCGGAGGAAAAACTTCGTAAAAGATATTCTCAAGAACATTAGGGACCCAGATGCAGATTCAAGCAAGCAAACTGATGAGATGTTTCCAAGAGATAATCTCGACCTCAGCAACGACCGAAGTAGTCCGATTGAAGACTTATAGTAAAAAGCCAGAAAGGAGACAAACTCTCCATGTTGGAAATCACCCTGAGATTATCCATGGTCAAAATTATAGAGGACATTCAGAACAAAGAATTTTTCAAGGTGTCTCCACTTATGAATGTTAGGAGCTTCAAACGAGATGCCAACAAATATTGTGCCCATCATCGTGAGCATGGGCATGATAATGAGAAATGCCTTCACCTCCAAAATTTGATCGAAGAATTAATCCGAGCAGGGAAGCTAAAAGATTTCATTGCCCGGGAAGTTCATAATCAAAGGCAAGAAAAGGCAGTCAAAACCGTTTCTGATGAACTAGTTCCCACCACAATCGTGCATATCATAGGTGTCGCACCCGCCATCTTCGATGGGGACGGAACTGAAGCCACAAGACGTTCAAGTTTGAAGTGGATGAAAGTAGGAGACATTTATTCTGAGAGCCCGACTAGAGCTACCATTTGCAATCACCTGTCAATAACTTTCACGAGATTCAACTTACCAGAGGGCTATAACCCTTTTAACGATGTTATAGTCATTACTGTAGTAGTTTACAATCATCAAATCAGAAGTATTTTGGTGGATACTGGGAGCTTTTTTAACATCCTTTTCGAGAAAGTATTTCAAAAGATGAATATGACAAACGCTCAACTCACTCCTACTTCAGGAACTCTCTACAGGCTCTCAGGAGAGAGAAAAAAAGATATGCAAAGTCATCTCCCTGCCAATAACGAAAAGAGAGATACCCAATCCACATCCATAGAAGTTTACCTAGTGGTGGGCGCTCCAACCACTTACAACACTATCTTTGACAAACCAATCCTCAGTGTATTCAAGGAAGTAAATTTCATCTATCATGTAGTTGTCAAATTTCCAAGAAGAGGAGAAATCGTCATCGTTCGGAGGGACTTGTTCCAATATCAAATGTGCTGCTTGTAAGCAATTGGGAACGTGCAAGAGAATCCCCTCGAGCTCGATGCCCATAAAGGCATCAATCTGGAAGCCATTGATGCCACTGAACAAATGTATATCTTTGAGGAGAATGCGAGTGAACCTTTCAAATCAGCTCCAACCTAAGTCAAGAGCACAAGGTGCAGTTGACCGTAACTTTGAGGTATCACCACGATGCATTTGTTTGGACTGTGAACAAGATGCATGTAGTTGATATCGACATTGTTTGTCATCGGCTCAACCTCAACCCCAACGTCAGACCCATCAAGCAAAAAATGTGAGTAGCGGCCACTACTTTGGCTGAACTTATCCAACAAGAAGTTCAAAAGCTCTTAGATGAAGTTCAGTATCTGGATTGGCTAGCAAACATGGTGTTGGTCCGCAAAGCAAACAACAATTGGAGGATGTACTTGAATTTCACCAACCTAATGCGGTTGACCAAAAGACAGTTATCTCCTACCATGGATCGTCGCCTTGGCAGATTCAAAGATAGATCATATAATTATGAGCTTCGTAGATGTCTTCTCGGATATCATTAAATAAAAATGCATACCGCAGACACTGAAAAAACTATTTTTATAACTAGACAGAGTTTTTTTGCAACAACATAATGCATTTTGGCTTAAGAAATATTGGGGCGACTTACCAGCGACTTATGAATATTGTATTTCAAAATCAAAAAGGAAAAAATATCGAAATGTATATTAATGATGTACTCGTAAAAAATCAATCATTCGAAGAACATATTGTAGATCTAAGAGAAAATTTTCACACCTTGAGATGATTCAATTTAAAACTTAATCCCTTCAATTATACTTTTAAAGTAAGTTAAAAAAAATCCATAGGATACTCACGCCTGAAGGGATTAAGGCAAATCCTTAAAATATTCAAGTTATCCTAAACATGCCTCCCACCATGAATTTAAAGGGGTTGCAAACACTGACTGGCAGCATCGCGGGATTGAGGAAGTACCTCTCAAAGTCTGGTGGTCGTTTCTCATCCTTTTTTTAAAATCATTCAGTCTACCTAGTTTAATTGGACGGAAGAATGTGACCTCACATTTAAACAATTGAAGGAACAACTGGCTTCACCTCATCTATTGTAAAGTCCAAAATCAGGGAAAGAATTGTTCATTTACCTCGGAGTAGG
>NW_018165418.1:156543-162391 GCF_001263595.1 Phalaenopsis equestris
AGAAGCAGTCGGCGATCCATGAGGAGAATAAGAAGCAAGTTCCAACTTATTATGTGAGCAAAGTTTTATGAGGAGCAAAATCGAGATACGTAATCATGGAGAAACTGGCATCGGTTCTTATCATCTTAATAAATGAATTACACCTTTACTTTTAAGGACACACTGTGAATGTGATCACAGATTATCTACTCAAATCAGTGTTGTCGCAGCCCGACTATTTTGAAAAATTACTAAAATGATCGGTATAACTGAGGGAGTCCAACATCTCTTACATTCCAAGGACAGCGATCAAAGCCCTGGCAGTTGCTGATTTCCTGATTATTTTCTCAAAAGGGCTAATCCAAGATGAAACCAACATCACATATAAACTCTAGACACTTTACGTAGATGAAGCCTCGAGAACCCTATGAAAAAGCGAAGGTATGTCCTACAAGGCCCACAAAGACTTATATCTCATCGAATAATCAAGCAGAGTATGAAACGCTGATTGTCAAGCTACGCCTTTCAATGAAATAACTTGTTAAATCAAACTTGCAATCGATAGTTAACCAAATAAATGAGTTATTCAAAGTACGAGATTAAATCCTGCAAAACTATCTATTAAAAAATAAAGATGAAATCAGAAAGCTTAAATATTTTTTAATTGATCAAATTTTGAGAGAAGAGAACCAATTCTTTGACCTTGTCTCTAAAGGTGAATATCAGGAATCCAAGTGACATGATTCTAGAGCAGCATGTTATTGAAGGGCTTTAGGTATTAAATACCGACCGGAGTCTGTTGCAAGTTGGATTGACCCTTATAAAAGCATAAAAGCATACACATCACAAAGCAAACTCCACCGAGAGTAACAAATTCTCGGAACTTCAGATGAAAAGCGACCTAATATTTCATTATTCACGATGAACTATTCAAAAAGTTAGTAACTATTATTTCATTGAAGTGCATCAAGGAGAATGAAATGGCAATAGTCCTCCAGCGAATTCATGTACGAGAATGTGGAAGTCATTCAAGAGGAAATACCTTAGTCAACCGTATCTTGCGACATGGATATTTTTAGCCAACCTTAAGAAAAAACTAGTGGGAAGTTCGCTCAAAAATCCAGACAATGCTAAAAGTATGCTCCCATACGATTACAACCCTCTCATGAGTTTCAATTAATTACAAGTCCCAAACTTTTTGCGATATGGGTAATGGGCCTCCTCGGTCCTTTTTCTCTGAATAAAGGATAGTGAAAGTTCGTTTCTGTAATGATCTACTACTTTTCCAATTAAATTGAAGTCAAGTTGCTAGCAAGAATCACCACTGAAGTAGTCTGTAAATTCATATAGAGTAATATTGTTTGTCGATATGGACTATCACTTATAATCATCATTGACAACAACACTAACAACAACACTCAATTTGTCGGTAAAAAAGTCAAGAACTTTCACAGCGAGAAAGGAATACAACTCCAATATACTCATGTTCACCATCCAAAAACAAACAGACACGTAGACGCTTCTAACAAAATTAAAGAAAAAGATAAAAGAAGCAAAATGAAAGTTGGTTGAAATCTTGCCCTTTATATTATAGGCACTACAAACAACGCCTTCCACATCTATCGGACACACTCCTTTCATCCAGTCACATGAGACTGAAGTAGTACCCCAAGTAGAATATGAAAAGCACTCAACAAGTCCTCACCGCCTCTAGATTCGAGGAGCAAGAGTTGAATGAATGGAGATGGCTCAATGATGAGAGGCTAAACTACTCGTTGGATCTCTTAGAAGAGCTTCGCGATCAATCTTCACTACAACAAATAGAAATAAAAAAAGGGACCTCTAAATATTACAATTTGCAAGTCAAGGAACATCGATTCAGGGCACACGACTTAGTCTTAAAAAGTTTCACGCCACAACTCTCAATCAAGCACTTGGTAAACTTAGTCCTTCATGGATGGGGCATGACATCATCAAAGGCAAGTTGGCTCAGACGCATATAAGCTAATTATATATCTTGGTAAAGAAGTCCCCAGGACATGGAGCAAGGATAATTCAAAATCTTTTATCCCAAAAACGTGGTGATGCGACCACACTTGTGTAAATAACAATTGATGTTCATAAGAAAAATGAAAACAAGCTACTTCAAGGGCTCTCATTTACTCATCTAAAAGCATAAATATTCAACTAAAATATAATATATATTTTTAATCTGCTTAAGGATATTAATTATGACTAACTTGTTATATCCTAAAAATAAAAAATTTTGCTGAGGGATAATCGACTGTCTTCTCGAGAAAGTTGGAAACCCCAAGCAGTGATAAAAATATTATAGGAGTAGCTTGGGAGCCCCCCAAGAAGTAAGACCTAAAGGTGAATTAAAAACATCAAACAAAGATTGATATATACCTTGAGTATTACTATTTACTTTTTAGAAAGTAGTAACTGACAACAAACTTTCTTTCTCAAGTAAAAATCTTTAAAATATATATTCATTGCCCACAAGAGAACATCCAACAACAAAAGATACTCATATTGCCCTTAACCCCCTATGCAGCGAAAGCAAGCATTAGTTAAAGAAATAATGAGTTCCCACATACTCAACATACTAAATTAACTCGAGGAACTCCACTAAAATTCAAAGCTCGGGGAACTCGTGGCAGATCTAGCTTAAGAAGCTCGCTCAAAAGATTAAAGAAACTCGTAACAGCGACGGAGAACACATGGCGCGGAAATGGAGACAAAATTTTATAGCAATCTGAAGAATCAAAAAATTTTATTCATATGTCAAAGAAACAAATTACAACAACAACAACAATCCTTTATCCCACTAAATTGGGTTGGCCACATGAATCCTTTTTCTCCATTGTGTCCTATTGAGTGTCATAATTTCATTCATTTCTAATACATTAAAATCATTTTTTTATACAATATGCTCAATTCTTTTTAGGGCTACCTCCATCTTTCTTAACAACAGTCGAAGCCAAAACATCTACTCTCCTAACTGGATCATCAGATGGTCGACGTTTAAAGTGACCAAACCATCCAAGATGACTCTATAATCTTGTCTGCCATTGGAGCCACACCAAACCTGTCACGAATATATTCATTTTGAATTTTGTCTCTAAGTGTCAAGCCACTCATCCCCTTAAGCATTCTCATCTGAGCAACACTTCACTTTGTTTTATGCTTATCGGCAACATTCAGCGCCATAGAGCATTGCAGGTCTCACCACCGTCTTATAAAATTTTCCTTTCAATTTAAGCGGTACTTTTCTATCATACAATAGGCCTAAAGCATTTCTCCACTTCAACCAACCAACTTGAATTATACTAATAACATCCCCATCGATATCACCATCACTCTGAACAATAGGCCCGAGATATCTAAAATATTCATATTTTTAATGATTTAATCATCCATAATTATAGCTCTTCCACTAGAGCAACCACTAATAAAATTACATTCCATATATTCAATTTTAGTTCTTCTCAAACGAAGGCCTTTAGACTCCAATGTAGGCCTCCCTAATTCAAGTTTTTCTTAAACTCTTTCTCTAGTTTTATCCATAAGAAGGATGTCATCAGCGAAAAGCATACACCAAGGTACATCTTCCTGTAAATGTCCAGTGAATGCATCCATAACTAAAGAAAAGATATATGAGCTTAAAGTGGATTCCAGATGTAATCCAACTGAAATAGGAAAATACTTCGTTAATCCTCATTCTGTTCGAACACAAGTAACAGCTCTAGTATGCATATCTTTATTGACTTAAATACAAGTCATATTAGCATATTTTGTCTCTATAACTCTTCAAAAGACTTCTCTTGTAACCTTATTCGTAAGCTTTTTCTAAATCAATAAAAATCATCTGTAGATCCATCTTATTCTCTCTGTACTTCTCCATCAAACCTCTCATTAAGTACAATTTGATTTAATAATCTGCGCCCCGCCATACATCGAAAAGGTAAAAAATACAAAGTACGCGCTCATTATTTTTTCATGAAATCAAAAGTCCTACCTTTCCAACCCTCCGGGAAGTCAGAAGTTCTTGCAACAGTAGTAATGTAACTTCTCTTACCATAGAGTTATCACAAGAACTCCTGATTACCAACTCAAAGGGATGGAAAAAGCTAAAAACACTCGTGCTGCAAACCTACTTTTCATGAGTGTTTCATTAGTGGCAAAGCTAAGCTCATTGAATGCTTCAGATATAAACATCAGAAGGAGTGAGGCGTCGGCAGAACCCGAAGTCAATGGCTTAGTTCTTGCTCGATAGAGGGATCCGCATGTGAATTTCATAAACATCTATCATCAACCAAGAAAGAGCCTTGTGATCACCAATTGGGAGTCTTAGCCCTACTGAATCCGAACAACGCCCTACTAAATTCGAACAACCCAATGTTCGGATTCAGTTAGCAAAAGGGTCCCGAGTTCAAATACAATGAACAAAATGACTAATATCATGCTCATCGGGATTGACGAGGATAGTTTACTTCCCTTCTCATGATAAACTCCTCTGATTGCACCATCTTCATCTATCTGTCTTTCTTCACTCAGAAGAGCATTCTAACCAATTTCACTTAAGCATTATTCACAAGTCACTCATCCAAATAGAAATTTACACTAGTTGGAAAGTTCCAATTAGGTTGCCCAAATATTGAAATTATCATGAAGGTTTTTGAAGACTTCAAACTAATTGGGGTCTGGCAGGTGGGTCATTTCGACGGAAGACATGTTATGATACAATTGAGTATAGAAGAAAATTACACAAAGATTTTCTCAAAGAAATTCATTATAATGAAGGGCAAACATATGAAATTGCTCAAATGGACCCCTAATTTTGATCCCAGTCAAGAACCCCCAATTGCGTCTATCTGGTTCTCATTACTTGAACTCAAGCTTCATTTCTTTGACCTACCTATCTTATATGCAATTGAGACTATCCATGGAAAACCTTTACAGGTAGACTTACCCACTCATTTCTCAAGACCCTCTATTGCAAGGATTTTGATTGAAAGAGATATTACACTACCAGATGTAGAAGAAGTCCGACTTGGCTCTGCTCATAATTGTTATTGACAAAAAATCATTATGGAACAAAAACCTTACTACTGCAAGCACTGCAAGATGTTTGGACACCCGCGGGAGAAATATTCTAGATTGCACTCACAGTTCAGTTAAGAACCAATAATCAAAAGAAGGAACATGTTATTAGAGCACCTCATGTGTCTGAACGTGCTTCTAACAAACCGGATGACAGCCAATCTGAGGAGGGAATCACTACAATACAGGAGTTGGTGTCTGCCCCTGGGAACAGAACCCTTCTCCTGACCATACTACAACAGATAATGTCTCTATTCAGGAAGATTTAGGAAGCATCAGGTGCAGGGGTGACAATTCACACTTCACATACACTGGAACCTATCGCTATGACAACGACTGTCTTTCCTTCTACTGCGGTTCTAAATCAGACCGATGATCACATGAGTCAGTCTTCTGATGAATAATGGCAGGTTTACACTTTTCGGCGGAAGGAGGCTGAGGAAACACTCCAACTTAGAAATTTAATGGATGATACATTGGTTACTCCTGACAATGAAACTACACTTCAAAGTTTATTATCTGGCTCCGCTTCTAAAAATAGAGGAAGAGGCAGGACTAAACTGGCTTGTCCCTAGCTTTTATTTTCTGCATGTTCTAATTTTTTGAGTCTTCTGTATCTTTTTGTTGGGGTATTACTGCACTTGGTATTATATGGGTAGGGTGTCTCTATTGGACCCTCTCACACATCCTTTATGTATCCTTGATATTACAATAAAATCAGCTCTTTGGGCTTTTCAAAAAAAAAAAAAAAGAAAAAAAAAAT
>NW_018165418.1:162564-170859 GCF_001263595.1 Phalaenopsis equestris
GCAAATTATATATATATATACAACTCGGCCTAACGCTTATTCAATTGAAGGAAAATCAAATCATGGTAAAAAAAGAAATAAATAAAAACACAATAATGGATAATTAAGGAATAACAATATCTCCCCCTCAAACGTAATAACTGAACGCAGTTTCCTAAATTGGATATACATATGAACATTCCCCCTTAATTTAGGTTATATATGTCATACATCCCAAACTTGTTGATTATGCCACTAAAGTGATGCCGAGAGTGAGTCTTGATAAGAATATCAGCAATCTGATATTGAGTTGCGATATAGCTTAGCTTTAATCAATCTCTATATGTTAGGTTTAATTACAGTGTACCAGATTCTTTGAAATATTGATGAATGATTGACTATCACCGAACATCTTAATAGTGTTTTTGGTTCTCCATATGAAGTTCCACTAATAGTTTCTTTAGCCATATCCTTTCACAAATTCTGAGGGATAGAGCATGATATTCAAATTCTGCAGTGTTTCTTTCCACAAAATTTTGTTTTTTTTACTTCTCAAAGTAACTCCAGTGACAGACAAAATTAGAGAGAGTCGTCTTAGATGGTTTGGTCATATTAAATGTCGATCATTTGATGATTTGATAAGAAGAGTAGATGTTTTAGATTCGACCTATGTTAAGAAAGGCAGAGGTGAACCTAGGATGACTGGGGCATATTATATAAAGAATGATCATAATTTATTAGAATTATATGAAAATATGACACTAAATAGAACACAATAGAGAAAAAGGATTCATGTAGCAGACCTCACTTAGTGGGATAAAGGTTTTGTAGTAGTTGTTGTTGTTGTACTTCTCAAAGTAACAAAGTTACTCCTTACAAGTGCATAGTAACCCATGATATATCTTCTATCAGTAGTTCTCCTACCCAACTAGCATTAGCGTAGATCTAAGTGCACTATTCTCAAAATTCTTGAATATCGATTCATGTCATACAGTAATCCTTAAATGATACCTCAAATTTCTAAAGACCGCTTCTAAATGGTCTTCATTTGGATCAGTCACATGTTGGTTCACTATACCCGTAGAAAAAGCAATATCAAGTCTTGTATGCTAAATAAGTTTCCCGACAAGTCTTTGATGCCTCTTTTTCAACCAGGGTGCTATCATCTACTTTTGATGCTCGTCCATTTGGATCCATCGAAGTATATGTTGTTTTACACTCCGAAATTTTTTGTCTACTTCAATAGGTCAAGGATATATTTTTTCTGAGATATGATAATGTCTTCTTTTGATCTAACTACTACTCCTAAGAAATGCTTAAAGTCCCAAGATCTTTGATCTCAAAAGCATAAGTCATTATTCTTTTGATTCTTTCAAGTTCCCCCACGTCATTGCCTATAAGAATAATATCATCCACATATACAATAAGTATGGTCATCATACCTTCTTAATTTGATTTCACAAACAAAATGTGATCAACCCAACACTGATAGTACCCCTTGGCATGAATGGTCTTGATGAATCTTTCACACCATGCTCCTGAGAGATTGTTTCAACCCATACAATGATTTTTTTAGTTTGCACACCAACTGATTATTTGTGTTATTTTTTTAATCATGAAGGTATCTCTATATACAGCTCTTCATCAAGATTCTCATTTAAAAAAATATTTTTTAACATTTAACTGATGTAAAAGCTAATCTTGATTTATAGCGAATGACAGTAATACTCTTATTGTGTTAAGTTTCGCCACTGATGCAAATGTCTCTTAGTAGTCGATCCCATAGACTCGGTGAACCTTTTTGATATAAGTCTAGCATTGAACCTTTCTATACTCTCATCTGTTTTGTATTTAACAGTGAATGTCCATTTGAACCCTACAGTCATTTTCCCATAAAGCAGAGTTGGTATAACCCATGTACATTCTTTTCAAGGGCAAGAATCTCTTCTTCCACAGCATGTTTCAAAACAAGAATAAAAAAAACCTCTTGGATTTAACTTGTGACCCACACTATCCATTTTCTAAACAAAAAAATTGTAAGATGATAATTTTCAATGTCACAAATTCTTTTAACATGTATTTTGTACATTCTTGTGCCCATTCTCTCTCTGTATTTATAATATGTTGATCCAACCTTTGTATGAATATTTAGAGTGTGTGGAGCTGGTTTTGATGATTTGCATTCCTGACTTTGCATATTATCCCTTACATGCTTACTAGATTTTTTTTGTCTGGTGTACACACGGAATACTTGGTTCATGGTAGGAGTTGTGAGAGGATTTAATGGAGTAATAATTCATTTTCAAGTTAATTTGTGATAGTAAGACCAAGAGTGGGTTCATCAAAGATATAAGGGAGGTGAGTTCGAGGTTACAGAATGTTATCCTAAATCTGATATTCTCTCCAAGTCCCTCCCTAAATGTTAAATTTGAGATAATACTATTGATTTTCAAAGAAGGTGACATCTATAGAGCTGTAAAATTTTTATATTATTGGAGAGTAGTATTTATACCTCTTTTTGTTTGAAAAGTAGCCCACAAAGATGCATTTGATTGACCTGTAATCAAGTTTTGTCTGATTAGATTGATGTAGATGAAAAAAGATGATGCAACCAAAAATTACAATGGTAGGTTAGAGGTGATAGATTGAATTAGTGGGTATGATTTTATGATGGTGTTAAGAGGTTTGTTAAAGTTTAGCATTCTGTTGAGCATCCTATTTATGAGATGATGGATGTGAGATTTGCATCAACTCAGAAGTGTTTGGGTAGATTATTAGTGAATATAACTGATCGTGTCACTTTGAGGATATGTTTGTTTTCTCTCAACCACGTCATTTTGCTAGTGTGTCAACACAAAAGCTTAAGTGAATGATGTTATTTCTCAACAGAAAAAGGCAGAGAGCGAAGTTGTAGTAGTCTTTCGCATTATCAGTTTTAAAATTTTAAATTTTGATCTGAAATTGGGTGAGAATCATGTTAGGGAAAGTTTCAAATATGTTGGCAGTTTCAGATTTTTCCTTCATGAGAAAGATTCAAGTGATTATGATGTGTTCATCAATGAGGATGACAAATCACCTAGCCCCATTTGTATTTTCTTATTTCCGATGACCCTCAAATATCACTATGACCCATGAGAAATGATATGTTGATTTGTATTTCAGGCTTGGATACCCTTGTAGAGTATGTTTAGTATGTTGACAAGTTTCAGAATGATATAAACTAGGCTTTTTATTAATAAATAAATGGGGATACAATTTTTCAATATAATAGAAGTTAGGATGCCTAAGACAAAAATATCACAATGTAATTTGACTCTCATGAGAAATATACTCAGATACAAGGCTTGACTGAAAGAATTGTGCGTGATTTGATTGTCATTTAGCGAGCAGATAGAGTCCGTGATACATATCAGCATTGTCAATCATCTTCCTTGGATCCAACAACTGAAATTCACACAAACTAATGTAGAATTTAGTAATAAAATTCATGTCACGAGGAAGTTTACTGATAGACAGTAATTACATTGAATTTTAAGAACGTAAAGCACAAATTGAGGAATAAAATCATGTGTTGGTGACAGACAGTTTCCCTTCCGGGAGTAAAACCTATGTCAACCATAGGCAGTTTCTCACTAACAAAAATCCTACGTTAGCAATAGACAGATTCTCACTCTAGCAGAAATTGTGTCGGTGATAGATAATGATCTTAGATCGGCAATCCCTACTTTCTCTTTCTAGAGGAAGTCATAATTGAGACCGCATCATTCGATTTTCTCTTTCCAGTGGAATCCATAGAGAGGCATTGACGATTGATTTTTTCAATCTCAAATGCAAATTGGAGAGTTAGAGATTTCCAATAATGGGGTCCTGGAATCAGAGATTTGGGAAGCAGATCTATCAAGCATAATCGGAAATTTTCACTAGAAAGACAAAGTGGTCTCAAGCATCTGAGGTTTTCACTCAAATTGGAGATCCAAGAAGCAGAATCACAAATCTGGGAAGTAAAATCTCAAATATGTATAACAAAATCGCGGATTTGAATATTAATTCAAGCTTTTATGACTTGATCACAATCCACACCTACACTAATCCAAATTCTAGTTGTGAGTAGGTTTGTGAAAAAAACTCATTGTTCGTGAACAGCTCATGTTTGGCCCATTATGTAGTTCGTGTTCGGCTCTTTCGTTAAGTAAACGAGCGAACATGAATAAATATTTTTAAGTTTAAATTATAATTGAGCCGAACGTGAAACCTTTTTCCGCTCGTGCTCAACTCATTTTAGCTCTAAATAAAGAAATTATATATATATTATTTATATTATTTATATTATAATATATTATATATATTTATATCTAAGTTTAAATCATACTAACTCGTGCGGTTATGTGGTTATGAATCTTTTATTGCACAGAGTTGCTACAGATTTGAATCCAACACCCTACATCTATTTTTTCAATTAATTTTAACAAGCCAATTTCGAACACGAGTTGACTTCGAACAGGAGCAATTTCGAACAAGTCGAACACGAGTCAAGCCTAGCTAGCTTAAGCTCGGCTTGTTTACAGCCCTAACTGTGAGGAGGGGATTTGGTGGCCTTCCAACACAAGATTTTCAAGATGGCACCATGGAGACGCCTGCAGAATTTGGAGGCCTAAACGGTAGTAGGAAGGTGCCTGCGGGTTCTGACGGCTGCAAGAAGAGCTTCCAACGCTAAGGTTTCTTTTCTCTCTGATACCATTTGAATTTTTTAGAGGAATAAACTCTCTAATTTCTCATTATATATATATACAGTTCAACCTAAGCCTTATACAATTGGAGGGAAAATCAAATCATGATAAAAAAGAAAAGAAATCAAAACATAATAATGGATAATTGAGAGAGAATAATTTCTCCCCTTTAAATGTAATAGCTGGCGAAAATTTTCTAAATTGGATATGCATATCAACAATTATAATTATTGTTGCTAATATTACTAGACACGGAAAAAATTCAAAAAGACAGATGTTATGCTACTCCTTGTTAGTGAATCTCTTGGCTAGTCTTATTATGGAAAACTTTCGTATGTCCTGGTCACAATTCAGAGACATTGCGCTCATATGGGTTTACCAAAGTCACGAGCCGGTATTCTTGCATTTAAGAAGGATTAAAAATTTTGCTCATTTAAATCAAGCGGGGCACATTAGAACTCTCAACGAGTTATTCATCTTCAAAACCATCAACACTTAAGCAAATTCATTTCATTTTATAAGTAGAACATAATCCTACACCACGACCTAGGAGGACTGACTCCCTCTGCATAGAAAGAGCAATGAATAGCATGTGATTCTTCCCCTAAGACGAGTCAAGGTAACGAATTCACTGGCAATGGTGACAAGGTTTACCTGCAACCTTAATGTGACCTACCCAAAAAAACGACTTAACTAGAGATTGATAACTTATCAAAGGATTCGTGCTAGCGATGCAATCAATTTATAAAAGCTAAAGGAAGCAGAACTATGATCGTATATGAACACTACAAAATCAAATATAAGGTTCAAAAATTTATCAATGGAGTCCTAAAAAGAGTAGATACATGTGCATCCTCATACATATATATAGATGAAAAAGAAAAAGCAGCAATCAAATGTTAGAAAAAGTTTCATCTTGATCTTCCTCTTCATTGCCAGATTCTCCAAAATGTTTCACGTAACAGTCTAAATCATCCCACTCAGGGGGTTCAGGATCCCTTTTTTACGGCAAAGTATTCAAGCAGGACTTGACTGTCCTCTCATAATGATCTGACAGTAAATCTTTGTACTCGGGCATCTGTTTAAGTTCTTGAAAGAAGTCCTCTTCCGCCTTCCTTCCTAAAAGCTTCTTCTCCAAGCTCATGACTCTATACTTCAACTCCTCATTTAACTTGTCGGCTTCTTCAAACGTCAGACAAAGCATTTCACGGAATGCAGCTTGTCCTTCCATCTTCTTTCTCTATTTAGCATAGTGTTGAACTAAGAGCTCTGATGCTCGCTTTCGAGTACAATACTACGAGAGTTTTTCTCTCTCAGCTCGTCGAGGAACTTAGCATTCTCCTCTAAATGTTTTACCGACGCTTGAGTGGAAGCCAACAGCCTCGCATCTTCTTCAGATTTCATCTGTAGCCCCTCCTCGTTTATAAGAGTTTCTTACTTCTTTTCAGCCTTGGAAAAAGCCAGCCTCAACAACATTTTCTTTGTGAAAATGACGGTGCGATACACACATATAGTAGCCCCACTGCCAAGCTATCGCCGTACTCTCCATCACTGGAGCATGAAGCTAAGATCTTCCTGCCTTTTGACCAACTTATCCAAGTTTACATAATGGATAATTGGCCCTAAATGAAGGAGTTTCTCGAAGAAGTCCATCTCATTCATCCAATCCGCATTTAACCCAACCATTACGCAAGTTTGCACCTCATTGGTTAAGGAGATGTGACCTCCCATTTTAACTTTCCTCCCATGAGGGGCCAAGTGTGAAAACTCCCGAGAAGTGGAACCAACAGCTGCCTCCTCTTCCGCTTTCCTCTTCTTAGAGCAAGCTACAAAGGGTACTTGCTCCTCCAACACAACTTCTCTTTGCCCATAAGCACCAGTTTGAAAACTCGGAGAACTGGGACCAAATCCCTAAATATCATCCACACTTCTCTTGAGACCTCCCTGTTTCCTTAAGAGTTTTGCGAGAGAAATCCTATCCTTCTCATCTTCATCTACATCAATGATAGGTGCGTCAATGATAGGTGCGTCAGCATCTCGTGCCACGTCAACAACTCGCTCCACATCTTCTCCTATAACCTTTATCGCCAACAAGCTTGAAGAATCAGGAGTCGGCATCTCCCTCCGAGATGCTTGCTTCAAAGAGATCAAAATCTCTTGGTCCACCTTCAAGAGCTCGGGGAGCCCTCCCTGAAACAAAAAGCTTAATGTTAAAAGACAATGGTCAATGAATTATTCAGAAAATAACTTCTTGTGAGTAGGATTAACATGCACTTGACAAAGTTGTCTTCATGTATTTTTTTGTTGTGAAGAAATCAACATCGAGTTTCTCGCTATTTAATAAGGTGCAACTCTGTTGTTCCTCGGGAGTAAGCTCCATGATTGTCGGCGCCCAACACCCAATAAATGGTCGAGGGGTTGTGTGAATCATTCAAGCACTCTTGCAACAAACAAACAGAACTTCTTCCTATAGAAAACCTTGTTATATAAATTCAGCATTATCAACTTCAAGGGAGAAAACAATCCTTGAACGTCTTAGGCCGCGACATATTGTAAAAAATGTTTAATGACCAGCATAATTTTGGTGTCTAAAATACAAAATAACCGAGGCTATCGAGTTCGGTTGAATTTGTGTAGAAGTAACCTGAAAAAACTTAAGACATCTACTAGTTCTTCGCATATAGGAAACAAAGGCCAAGACAAAACTTGATCTTGGTAACATCTCATCTCGTATGGGAGTACCATGTTTGGAGCCTCATCCTCGCAAGGTAGCCAAAAAATGTAGGAATCATAGAAGATACAATCTCTCTGTACTTTGGCGAGAGTTTTTCCTTAGTTATCAAATATCCTCAGACATGTACGAAGCAAGAAAAATTTTGCTATTGTTCTCCATAGCGGTGCCGACCATATCCGCATCCAGCCTAAATCTCCTAAGTTTGCTATGGTTGCAAAGAGAAAAATTGCAAGAAGATCGAGAACGCTAGGGCACAACTCAAATATGCTAAAGCAAAGAAGAAATTGAGAAAGAATGAAGAATTCAAGTCGTTTAAACCCTTATATAAATGTGAAGGAAAAAATGAAAATATGTTCCAAAAGCAAAATGGTGTAACGGGTCAGCAAAATATTTAAAAATCAGGAAGTCACTTCGCAATGAATAAATCAACATCACAAGTGTGTCCTGTTCATACCTCAGCATCAAAGACTATACGGGCTATCTTTCAGAAAAAAAGAAGAAATTTCAAAAAAATTATGCATCAAATGTTGCAATGCAGGAAACTTAAACAAAAATACAATCACGGTTTTTCATAAAATAGACCAAAATCCTAATTCTTTATATCATTCAAACCGATATTCCCAGACTATATAAGTACTTTCATGACCAATAGACCTCTTGCAATAAACTCTCCAAATTTGGGTCATTAAACTCACTAACAAAGAAGCATCAACAACAACAACAACAACAACAACAACAAAGCCTTAATCCCACTACGTGGGGTCGGCTACATGAATCCTCTTTCTCCATTGCGTCCTATTTAGTGTCATATTTTCATTTAGTTCTAGTAAATTAAGATCATTTTTAATACAATAA
>NW_018165418.1:171971-192581 GCF_001263595.1 Phalaenopsis equestris
CGCCACCAGCCTCGCATCTTCTTCAGATTTCATCTGTAGCCCCTCCTCGTTTATAAGAGTTTCTTACTTCTTTTCAGCCTTGGAAAAAGCCAGCCTCAACAACATTTTCTTTGTGAAAATGACGGTGCGATACACACATATAGTAGCCCCACTGCCAAGCTATCGCCGTACTCTCCATCACTGGAGCATGAAGCTAAGATCTTCCTGCCTTTTGACCAACTTATCCAAGTTTACATAATGGATAATTGGCCCTAAATGAAGGAGTTTCTCGAAGAAGTCCATCTCATTCATCCAATCCGCATTTAACCCAACCATTACGCAAGTTTGCACCTCATTGGTTAAGGAGATGTGACCTCCCATTTTAACTTTCCTCCCATGAGGGGCCAAGTGTGAAAACTCCCGAGAAGTGGAACCAACAGCTGCCTCCTCTTCCGCTTTCCTCTTCTTAGAGCAAGCTACAAAGGGTACTTGCTCCTCCAACACAACTTCTCTTTGCCCATAAGCACCAGTTTGAAAACTCGGAGAACTGGGACCAAATCCCTAAATATCATCCACACTTCTCTTGAGACCTCCCTGTTTCCTTAAGAGTTTTGCGAGAGAAATCCTATCCTTCTCATCTTCATCTACATCAATGATAGGTGCGTCAATGATAGGTGCGTCAGCATCTCGTGCCACGTCAACAACTCGCTCCACATCTTCTCCTATAACCTTTATCGCCAACAAGCTTGAAGAATCAGGAGTCGGCATCTCCCTCCGAGATGCTTGCTTCAAAGAGATCAAAATCTCTTGGTCCACCTTCAAGAGCTCGGGGAGCCCTCCCTGAAACAAAAAGCTTAATGTTAAAAGACAATGGTCAATGAATTATTCAGAAAATAACTTCTTGTGAGTAGGATTAACATGCACTTGACAAAGTTGTCTTCATGTATTGAAGAAATCAACATCGAGTTTCTCGCCGTTTAATAAGGTGTAACTCCGTTGTTCCTCGGGAGTAAGCTCCATGATTGTCGGCACCCAACACCCAATAAATGGTCGAGGGGTTGTGGGAATCATTCAAGCACTTTTGCAACAAACAAAACAGAACTTCTTCCTATAGAAAACCTTGTTATATAAATTCAGCATTATCAACTTCAAGGGAGAAAACAATCCTTGAACGTCTTAGGCCGCGACATATTGTAAAAAATGTTTAATGACCAGCATAATTTTGGTGTCTAAAATACAAAATAACCGAGGCTATCGAGTTCGGTTGAATTTGTGTAGAAGTAACCTGAAAAAACTTAAGACATCTACTAGTTCTTCGCATATAGGAAACAAAGGCCAAGACAAAACTTGATCTTGGTAACATCTCATCTCGTATGGGAGTACCATGTTTGGAGCCTCATCCTCGCAAGGTAGCCAAAAAATGTAGGAATCATAGAAGATACAATCTCTCTGTACTTTGGCGAGAGTTTTTCCTTAGTTATCAAATATCCTCAGACATGTACGAAGCAAGAAAAATTTTGCTATTGTTCTCCATAGCGGTGCCGACCATATCCGCATCCAGCCTAAATCTCCTAAGTTTGCTATGGTTGCAAAGAGAAAAATTGCAAGAAGATCAAGAATGCTAGGGCACAACTCAAATATGCTAAAGCAAAGAAGAAATTGAAAAAGAATGAAGAATTCAAGTCGTTTAAACCCTTATAAAAATGAGAGGGAAAAAATGAAAAATATGTTCCAAAATCTCCTAAGTTCTGTCCATACCTCAGCATCGAAGATTATACGGGCTATCTTTCAGAAAAAAAGAAGAAATTTCAAAAAAATTATGCATCAAATGTTGCAATGCAGGAAACTTAAACAAAAATACAATCACGGTTTTTCATAAAATAGACCAAAATCCTAATTCTTTATATCATTCAAACCAATCTTCCCAGACTATATAAGTATTTTCATGACCAATAGACCTCTTGCAATAAACTCTCCAAATTTGGGTCATTAAACTCACTAACAAAGAAGCATCAACTTTGATTTTATTTCTTCTAACTCTCTACGGTTCTCCTAGATCTTTGAATAATATTTTGCCAATTTATTCTCCGAAGAAAGATCATGATCATTAGCCTTCTGCAAGTCGTCTTCCAAGAACATGACGTGAATTTATACATTGAGCGACATGTATTCAAGATGCATCATCATATCTTTTACGATCAATAGCTTGTCTCGAACGCGAGGTTCTCAATAGTCTTCTCCAAATCCTGGCAAGTTGACAGCAACTCTTCCCTCAACGGATTTATGTAATTTAGGAGATTAACATTAGAGAAAGCCAACAAGGTGTTTCTAGCTCCTTACACCAATGACCTATTCTCGGTGGTCACTGGTTCCTCCTCTAAGAATAACCCTTCAAAGGCAACGAATTATGTGTCCATGATTTTATCCCTATCCTCATTTAGTTCCACGATAACTCATCAACCTGAAAACATAGGACAACAATCAAGAAATATAAGGTGTTTACATAAACAGAGGAATACCCAATATTACCATCAAAAGTGAGTTCGACTAGATCCTTTTGAGTTTTCCCCACTGCCTTCATAGCTCGATCTTCTACTATTTCAACATCTTACATAACGGAGTTATTGAGAATAGTCGCAGACACCAATTGTTGATCAACAAATTTCTCTACAAAAGAATAAATAGAACATCAAAAGCATAAAACCACAAAAAAAACAAAATAGGTGAAAGAAACCAACGCAAAAGTTACAAGGACTCAACTCCGAGGAGCGTGATTATATTGGAACCCTACCAGTCATTTAGAGAATCAGAGACTCGTGACCGACGCCACATTTTAGAACTATTTTTTCGACAAGGCACTTTTGCAACAAACAAAACAGAACTTCTTCCTATAGAAAACCTTGTTATATAAATTCAGCATTATCAACTTCAAGGGAGAAAACAATCCTTGAACGTCTTAGGCCGCGACATATTGTAAAAAATGTTTAATGACCAGCATAATTTTGGTGTCTAAAATACAAAATAACCGAGGCTATCGAGTTCGGTTGAATTTGTGTAGAAGTAACCTGAAAAAACTTAAGACATCTACTAGTTCTTCGCATATAGGAAACAAAGGCCAAGACAAAACTTGATCTTGGTAACATCTCATCTCGTATGGGAGTACCATGTTTGGAGCCTCATCCTCGCAAGGTAGCCAAAAAATGTAGGAATCATAGAAGATACAATCTCTCTGTACTTTGGCGAGAGTTTTTCCTTAGTTATCAAATATCCTCAGACATGTACGAAGCAAGAAAAATTTTGCTATTGTTCTCCATAGCGGTGCCGACCATATCCGCATCCAGCCTAAATCTCCTAAGTTTGCTATGGTTGCAAAGAGAAAAATTGCAAGAAGATCAAGAATGCTAGGGCACAACTCAAATATGCTAAAGCAAAGAAGAAATTGAAAAAGAATGAAGAATTCAAGTCGTTTAAACCCTTATAAAAATGAGAGGGAAAAAATGAAAAATATGTTCCAAAATCTCCTAAGTTCTGTCCATACCTCAGCATCGAAGATTATACGGGCTATCTTTCAGAAAAAAAGAAGAAATTTCAAAAAAATTATGCATCAAATGTTGCAATGCAGGAAACTTAAACAAAAATACAATCACGGTTTTTCATAAAATAGACCAAAATCCTAATTCTTTATATCATTCAAACCAATCTTCCCAGACTATATAAGTATTTTCATGACCAATAGACCTCTTGCAATAAACTCTCCAAATTTGGGTCATTAAACTCACTAACAAAGAAGCATCAACTTTGATTTTATTTCTTCTAACTCTCTACGGTTCTCCTAGATCTTTGAATAATATTTTGCCAATTTATTCTCCGAAGAAAGATCATGATCATTAGCCTTCTGCAAGTCGTCTTCCAAGAACATGACGTGAATTTATACATTGAGCGACATGTATTCAAGATGCATCATCATATCTTTTACGATCAATAGCTTGTCTCGAACGCGAGGTTCTCAATAGTCTTCTCCAAATCCTGGCAAGTTGACAGCAACTCTTCCCTCAACGGATTTATGTAATTTAGGAGATTAACATTAGAGAAAGCCAACAAGGTGTTTCTAGCTCCTTACACCAATGACCTATTCTCGGTGGTCACTGGTTCCTCCTCTAAGAATAACCCTTCAAAGGCAACGAATTATGTGTCCATGATTTTATCCCTATCCTCATTTAGTTCCACGATAACTCATCAACCTGAAAACATAGGACAACAATCAAGAAATATAAGGTGTTTACATAAACAGAGGAATACCCAATATTACCATCAAAAGTGAGTTCGACTAGATCCTTTTGAGTTTTCCCCACTGCCTTCATAGCTCGATCTTCTACTATTTCAACATCTTACATAACGGAGTTATTGAGAATAGTCGCAGACACCAATTGTTGATCAACAAATTTCTCTACAAAAGAATAAATAGAACATCAAAAGCATAAAACCACAAAAAAAACAAAATAGGTGAAAGAAACCAACGCAAAAGTTACAAGGACTCAACTCCGGGGAGAGCGTGATTATATTGGAACCCTACTAGTCATTTAGAGAATCAGAGACTCGTGACCGACGCCAAATTTTAGAACTACAACAGCTGGTTCACCGGGAATAGGATCCAAGACTGGAGGCATTGACGTTCTTCTGGGGCCATTTTTTATTGATCAGCACCAATACCACATTTTGGGCGCAGCACTCCCTGCGAGACTGTCTGACAGCCCTTTCACTTCAATGAGCTTTGAACTTTGCATCGCCATCCTTTCCTTTCGAATCGTGTGAACACTTAGAACACCTCCCTCTCTTTAGTCTTTGATGAACAATCGCTTTCAACTGCTCTTCTGGGACAACCATTTCTTCTTTGAAATCTGTCCCATCGAAGCAGGATCGAAGTAACGATGAAATCTCGAGAATAAAGGGAAGAAACACAACAAGAACAAAGCCTTCGACTTGCAAAGCTATGCAAGGACTGACATGCATCTTAAATATCACATAGAGATTTCACACAAAAAATTCTTCTTATAATCACCCAAATTAATTATGTCCTTACTAATGTTATCTATTTTTCTTATGACAAGGTGATGGTGTATTGACGAATGCAGCGAAGAGTCCTCAAACTACTTGTCATAAATGATTTAATAGTCATTCTTTAGCAATCCAAAAATAAAAAATAAAACCAATATCAGTACACCCTCCATAACAGGGAAGTTTTGTACTTTTCACATTCTACTCCACCACTCTTAGGAGTACATATCTCGTGATGATTGAAATATGTTATGTCTCTTACAGCAACATGTGCATTCCTCCTTGGTAACTTGGTAAGGAAAAATTCTCCTGAAAGATCTATTAGTCATATTCACAGAATAAGTTGCCTCTATCGCCTAGAAAGCAAAGACACTTGAATGAGGAACGGTCCACATTTACCAGAGAGTACTCGCGACTACTCCCTATAGGCATAGCTTCCGAGGCCCATAAGAGAGAAAGTCCGAGCTCAATGGTAAACTGTTGAGACCACTCTTCAAGGTAGAGCCCGAAAGCTTATTAGTGGTGGAAAGTATCATTTTGATTGAATACGAGTAGATATGGCTTTGGAAAAATCTGATAGGGCAGAATACCAAATTCGATCATCTCATCCCTCTAAGTTCTCTTATGTTTTCATTCTCTCACTCTTCTCATAATATCCTAACAAAAAGCTAGAAGAATCGATAAACTAAATGTATATTCAAAAATAAGTTCCTTTAAGCAATAGGAAAGCCTAAATACTAAATGGGTCTCATGAGCTTAATGGAACAAGCCCAGCAATCATGCATTCAATGGTTTGGCACTAACCAGATCAATCATACCCATTAAACATACCTTTGCAAGTGACACGATATAGAGTTCATTGCTACCCAGAAGGATCATGTGAGTACCTCCGAAGTATGTCAGCATTTTTGCTAGTTCGTATGAATGAGTTTTCTAGCTTTAATCTTCAAGTGATTTCTTATAGTCGAGTTAGCTCATATTACCCAGTTCTTATTCCTAACTCACATGAGCCAGTTGGACCTTCACACCAAACTCATCAACAACTACCTGACTACACTACCGAGCTCGTCGGCCAATTCTTTGAGACATAAGAAAAAGAATTTTAGTCTATCAGCATATATATCATCATTTATTGACAGCATGACAATCCACACCAACAGTCTTATCAACGAGTCTGCTCAAGCTCTGTCCTATATAGCCTATAACCTAGTTTTATGTTTTATTCTTTAAACTCTTGCGCGGGTACATAGGCTTCATAACATATAAATAAAATAAAAAAGAGAAAATGGGAGATATGCCTATCAATTCTGAACCCTGAAAAATACTCTTTGATTATCTCTCTCTCTGAAAATCCCTCTACTTCTTCTCACTACTTCCTTAAGGTCTCTTCAGGATTGTATGAGTTCATAAATTATACAGGATTTCAACATATCTAATCCAATCAAACAACTTTATCAGAAAAACTATGAATAATCAAAATAAAGACCTAACGTACCCTATTCCAAACCTAATAGCTCAATAAATTTTGGGCATCTAGACACACACCGCCCAATTCTTATGTAATCACATATCTAACATCTAACTTTACATTTTACATTTATCCCATCCAAATCTTCCACATCATATCCAAAAACCAATTTTAACTTTCAAAAAGTGAAAAAATACACCTTTCATGCATAGAGAAGGTGGCATGTTTGAGAAAATTGAGGCTTAGGTGTTAGACATGCAAATACATAAGAATTGAATGATATGTATATAAATTTTCCAAAAAAATTATAAGTAAATTCACTTACAGCTGCGCAAACTTGGTCCCCTGTTCCACCTGCAAATCATAAACCGAAACATGCTGCGGCCCAGCAGACACAGCAAGACGCAAACTTTCCTCCCACATCTCTTCAGTCTGCCTCGGGAGCGACGATATAAGATCCAAACTCCAGCTCCTAAGCCCACAACAACCGCCAACCAATTCAATCGCCTCATCCACCTCTCTCCGCCCATGCGCCCTCCCGCATTCCCGCAGCAACTCCTCCTGAAAAGCCTGCACACCAAGCGAGACTCTCGTCACCCCTACCACCCCCACCATCTCCTCCAACCTTGCCTCATCAAAGGCGTGCCGCCGCCCAAAAAGATGGTCTTGATTGGTGGATGATGGGAGGGATAGGGTTTGGTGGCGCGAATCTCGCGAAGGAGGAGGCGGATGTAGGAGGAGATGCGGGGATCGTCGTCCAAGTTGCGGGAGGAGGTACCGAGGGCGATGATGGGGAAGTCGCAGTAGTGGCAGCGCCGGCGGCAGAAAGGAAGGTGGAGATAGATGGAGGAGGGAGGCGGTTGGGGAGCGATGGTGTGGGGGGAACTGGTTGAGGAATTTCGACAAAGAACTGGTGGGCGTGGGTTGGAGGAAGGCTCCAGCGGAAGCAGGGAAATGAGATGTGGTTTGGATTTGAAAGGGAGTGAAAAGGGAGTAGAGAGGAATTGGAGAGCCGTTGCGCGAGGCATCTGTAGTCTGCAGTAGAAGTTGTAGTTAGTCAAATTTATATTAGATGATTTAAAAAAAAAAAATCAATTGATTTGTACATTACACTTATCGAAAATAAATTTAATTCCTTATTTATGAATTCATTTATAAATATGGGCTCTATCTATGATAAAAATACAGAGTCATCTACTTTCTCTCTATTTGTACTTTTAATTATATCACATTGTGATTGATTCCCTATAATGAGTTATATAGGATATCTTGAAGCTAGAACACATGCACTTCTTAGAAAAATAAGAGCAAAACTAGCCTTTTTTCTTTTTTTAGAGGAGACAAACTTAATATATAAAAAATGAAATTGGTTTATTCGCCAACGTGTTTTATCTTCTTGTGTTGAGACCGTTCATGCTTTTTCTTCTCGTGGTGAGTCGGTCGAGGCAAATTGGAGGAATGGCGGGACAAACAAAAATAATAGGGGGGCAAACCAAACTAATAAAAGAGATATAATTAAAAATGCATAATAAAATATATATTTTTTTCGGGGGCAGGTCCACCCATGTAGATAAGTGTAGTTGGATCTTCTTTTGAGACTTCTAACTAATGTAAAGTTAATTTTTTTTATATTTTTTTTTAATCTCCTCATCATTCTAATCTTTCATTCTAGAAAGTACATGTTGTTTCTTATTAAAAGTCACATGTATTAAGCCTTTTATAATCAAGCTCTTTTTGTTAAAAGTTCTATAGATCTTATTCCAATTTGAGTCATCAAGAAATATACATTAATTATCAAGCTTTGTTAGGCACTTTTTCATATTTCTTTTCTCTTTAAGATTTCATATGTTATTTTCTTAATGATTGGTCTAATGTTTATTTTATTTATTACATAAGTTGCTATATTTATTGCTTCAATTACAATTTTTTTTTACATTTAAAATTCACTAATCATTTTTTTTTAGCTATAACAAATAGTATTTTATTTTCTTTTGACAACCTCATTCTATTGTCGTGTCCTAGGCATGGAAAAATTATATTTAATTCTAACTTCATTAGAAAGATATAAAATTTATTTTAAAATTTCCTCCATTATCACTCTTAATAGTCATAATGGATAGTCTTCAATCCTTTAAAATTCACTTTACAAGTTTTGTCAATTTAGTGATTGCATCATTTTTGCTAGCTATGAATATTTCTCAATTAAATCGAGAGTAATCATCAACTATGATATACCCATATTTATTTGCTCATAAAATAATGGGATCTATAAGTCTAAATAAGTTCATATTGAACAATTCTTTGGCTTAGAAGTAGTCACCTAGTACATAGGTCTAAAAGATGTGTATAACTTTTTTAGTTAATTGATATTAGCACATAGAAGTCCTTAAATAATTTAGATTGAGTAACCTATTGATTACTCACGTTTAGATATATAATTTAGATGAAGTATGCATGTTTGCATGAGAAATTTATCTAAGTCATAGCTATGGATTATCATAATTGGCATTTAAACAATTTAGGATATTAGCAACTAATCAATTAATTCACACAAATTTATATTTTTGTATTTATGATCATTAAGGTAAACTTCATTATTTTATTTAATTTAATAATAAACTAAAAAATAAATAAATAGCATATGTATTATAACACAATTGACTAATTCTTATTAGATCATGCTTCAACCGCTTAACTATTAAGACCTTTAGATGGTGTGGGAGAAAAAAATTATAGTGCTAACTCCAATGATAGTTACCTTATTATTGTATCTTATTAAAAACTTTTCACCATCCTTTGGTTACAACAAAGTGAAAAATATGTGATTTCTCGTCATATGCTTCAAGCATTCGCCACCCAAGTGACATTTACCTTCATTGGACTTCAATCTATTTGTTTGTTGCTTTGAGCTCATCGGTTTGGTTGTGAAATTGGTTTGAAGAATGTAAATTGCTCATTGAATCGAAATTTAGCTTAGAACGAAATTGGCTCCAAATTTGAGGTACGAGTCAATTAAAAAAAATCAAATTTATTCGATTCGGACTTAAATTAGAATGGGATTGAATTAAAGTAAAAAACTAATCCACGATATAAGGGTTGAACGATGGATCGTATTTCATGAAAATCATATATAATAAATGCATTCGTTGGTTCACTTCCTCAGCGCCGCTCGAAGCCCAAACTTTCTCTCGTTCCCTCTCTAGCTCTCTCTTCGGAAAATTTATTAGATCAGGACTCTGCGTGCATAGCTATATGTGGAGTTCAATCTTGAGCTGACACGTGGAAGGCCGGTCTACCAACATAAAAAATAAAAAAGTAATGAAAACAAGCAAACCGGCTCGACCAATGCGATATATAAATATTTCATCACATAAAAATATTTCTCCGCTTTATTCTGAATATTTTTTGTGTTATTTGTGTCTTATTAATGTATTATTGAAGATATAGGAAATTTCTCCCGCTCAATAACACACTAATAACATATAATAACACACATAATAGCAAAATTTTACACTCCCTAGCCCACAGTATAACACGTGGGGAATATTTCATGTGTGTTATACCGCGGGCTAGGGGAGTGTTATAGGGCGGTTGTATAACACGTGAGGCGGTGTTATAACCCGCTATATAACACGCAGAGAATATTCCTCATGTATTACACAACGAGCTAGGGATATTAAATCATTCGAAGAGTTTAGGTGACGAAAGCTTTGCTTATAATTATTAATCTGTTATAGAATAAAAATAATTTATTTAGATGTCGTAATTTATATTTATTAATAACTTATAGTTATTTAATGTGGGTTTAGGAATTTAGAAATATTTCGTGTCATAGGAATATTCACTCGCGTTATTCTGAATATTTTTCTGAATATTTTCTGCATTATTCATGTGTTATTGATGTGTTATTCAGAATAACACGAAGGAATATTCCTAAAACATGGTGGCAAGGATAAGTAATGCAAAAAAATATTTGCTTAGGCTCTGTAACGCATCGGTCGGGCTGGGTTGCGTTTTTATTTAGTTGCGTTTTTATTTATTTTTTTCATTTTTTATGTAGGTGAGCCGACCTTCCACGTGTCAGTACGAGATTAGACTCCGCAAGCAGCTCTACATGCAAAGTCCTGATGTAATAATTTTCTCTCTCTTTGCTTCTTTCTTCTCGCAAGTCGCATCTCTCCCTAATGGCTAATACTGCAACTTTGGTTTCTCCTCTCTCTCACACTCTCGACAACTATGCTGACAGCCCCTTTCCTCTGGCAAGTCACATCTCCTTGTCTATCATAAATTTAGGTTGTGGTTTCGAGCATTTAACTTGTCGACAGTCGTATAGTTTGTTTTTTTTTTGTGCGGCGGGCGATTTATGGCTGGGTAACTATTTTTTTCTCATAACGATTCACAGAATCACTGTAAACAAAAGTTTTTTGTTTTAAAAGGAATTTAGGGTTTTTATTCTCAATGTAGTTTTTTTTTGTGTGAAAAAGTGGTCAAATCTTTCTGTGACAAAGTGATCAATAGTTTGGAAGCGACCTTGTGGTTTTCTATCAACATTGTGTTATTGTGTAGTTCTAAGCCTGTCGACACAATGTTAGGGGGGTCCTATAGAAGTTGTCAGTCGCCGGAATGGAAATAAATATGAAGTCAAACTGATCTCATATCTTTCAAAGTTTAGACGAAAGAACACTACACCTCAAGCTATATATCTATCCTGAAAGATAAACACAAGACTTGAGGACGAGGTTCGATCAAACAAACTAAGAAATATATGACATCCATTAGGCCTACGAAACAATTTTATTATAAGCCGACAAGTTCCCCTATTTAATATGAAAAATTAAATAGGGTTTATTAAGTTAGGTTCAGAAAAGCTTCCTATAAGGGTAAGCCCCTATAGTTAATTACATCTTAGATAACCGAAGTCACTTAAGAAAACTCTCGATAAAAATCAGAGGGTATTGTCTTCAAGAATTTCAAGGGGATAGGAATTTTCAAAGAGATCAGACAGAGAAGTGTGAAAAGAAAATGACTCAAATTTGGAATATTTTATTTTTGAATCCAAAGGAAGAAAAAACTAGGGGATGTCATAGATCGTCATAGATCCTGAGGAGAACCCCGATGACTTCCCAAACTATCATATTGTTTGGCTTCAATTTTGAGAGAATGGAACTATTGATTGTTTCATCTTGTCAATTTTATTAGTTAGGGCTTACATTCATGTGAAATGATCACACAAATAGCCTGGAACATGTGAAGATTTAGGTCATAACGAACGATAACCTAGGAATCTTAAGACAAGTTAGGGCCTATATTGTATAGCAGAACCATACAAAAGCCAAAGATAAGTTGAGGATTTATGTTGCATAAGCAAACAACTTTGAAGTTTAATGGATTGTTGTTTAATTCTAAGGAATGGTTTAGCTGATGTACAAACGTTTCGCTGTTTAAGATGGTCGTGTTTCCTACAATGTTAGCTCCAAACTCCTCATCATAGTAAGTTTAAGTTTACTAATGTGTCAAGTTATGATGCCAAATCAAGTGTTTCCTAAGGTTATGGTTATTTTAAATATTATAAGGATGTTAAGGTTGATTAGAGAGACACCGGTTAGGATCCTACGGTTCCCTCGTTTCGACACAACTATTTTCTTTCAGATTCACTTAGTCTAAATGAATTTATAAGCTCAACTTAATGAGTTTCATACTTTCATTTAGACCGTGGAAAGTCTCGTTAGAAATCAGTTAGCAACCGTAGGTTACCTTCTCCGAGAGGTTCCCGATTATCCGATAAAGACATCTTAATTTAGTTGCAATTTTTGTTTTGTGATGTTTGTGATTAAATTTTGAGTTGTCTTATATTTTGAATGTTATGGCAGTGAATTTTATCTTGTTTAATTTTTAAATTTTGGTTTTGGTTGTGCGGCTATCCTAATAGTTTTTGTTTTGACATGTAGGCTGACATCATTGTTTAACATGCAAGTTCGAGACATGAAGTACAAAAAGATAAATGCAATAATTTAAAAGCGTACCTGTCGATTCTTCTCATTCCTCCACCTGAAAGGTTAGTTCTAGCAATGTATATAGTTTTGCAAGGGATTGAAGGTACCATAGTAGATGAAGGTATAACTACCAAACACCAAATTATGACTTTATTGAGCCTCTGAATTTCTTAACGGGTGATTTTAGAACAAAATATGCCAAGTTCAATTTGCCTTTCAAAATATCCAAAAGATTTGAAAGGTTTCGGGGAATGACCCTGAACTACTTCGAGGATCTCTTGAATTATTTTGAGTTCATTTAGAAGTTCATCATATTGTTTCATTAATCATCCAGGGTTATAGTGTGACTACCATGTTGCCCAGTGAAACCTGACAATTCAGTTATCCCAAGGATAGGAAACTCCATTAATCAATCGATATTTCACTTTAAAGATTATGTGGATGAATGCCACTAGGGCAAGCTCAAGTCATTAAAGATTTGGTGCTCATCACAAATGGGCTTGGAGTGCTTAAAAGGTGTTAATCATCAATCATGTTATCTTCTAAATCCAATCAAATGAGTGTAGGCATCGAGCCTAGGTCACTACCAAGCCCGTAACAATCATGATGGGGGAAATTGATCGTGGTTAAAATTTTGGGTTTATGTGACATATGTTCTTATTGAAAGATCACATAATCATCAATTTTAGGCTTAAGATAAGTAAATTATCATCTTCCTAGCATAAGTCCATCATTTAAGAATCATTTGATCTTAATTGACTTCCAAGTCATGATGATCAGGGAAATTATGATTTTGTTGATATTGTGAAAAGGTGGTAAGTGAGTTTCTACCTTAAACACATTGCATTTCAAACACTCAATATATTTATTAAGGATCAAAGTTTCTCATCCTCAATGGTTAATCCTAAATTTTGATTAAGACATCAAAGCCTAAAATTACTATCCTGCCCTTGAGGCTCTTCATCTTATAATTCTTCAAGAAAAATTCAAATGGCCTTGAAAATCTTTGAGTATCCTATCAATGAGTTAATTAAAATATCAGGGAGGAAAGTATGATTTTTCAAAATTTGATTTAATTTAAAATAATTATTTTAACCCAAAAATAAGATTTTTTAATTTTAATTTATTTAATTAATCAAAATGAAATTTTAATTTATGAGAAAATTATTGGAGGTTTTCTTAGATCAGAAGAATACTTAAACAAAAATTTCATAATTTTTTGAATAATATTGTAATTATTATAATTGTTTAAAGGTCATTTTTAATGATTATTTAAATATAAAAATATGTTTTAATCTTCAAAAATCAATTTTAAATTTTTATTAAACCCCTATAAGTCCAAGAAACTTAGAGGAACAACTTTTATATTTTTATGATTTATATTTAATTTATTGTAGTTATTTTAATGGGAAAATAAGGAAAATACATTTTAGGCCTTTAGAAATTTATTTTAAATTTATAAAAATCAGGAGAAATATATTAAGTGATCCCAAGTGATCAGGGAACAATTGCACATGTTTTGAACTATTTTTTGTATTTTTGAAGATTTTGATTATTTTAATCATTTTTAATTCAAAATTTGTAATTCAAAATACACTTTAAAAATAAAATATTTTTACAGAAAAAAAAACTTTTATTTTTATTAAATGCCCCTAATCACAAGGAACTCAGAAAACTATTTTTTATAATTTTCCTAAGCTTATTTAATTTTATATAATTTTATTTTGTGTGAAAATACTATTTTTACTTACAAAACCCACTTTAATGGCCAAATCAACTTAAATAAATTTGAAAATTTTACATTGAGTTGAAATAATTTTTATGAAAAATGTGTAGTTGATTTTTTCAATCTCTAATTTATATTTAATTTAAATAAATTAATACAAGGTAAAATATTTAATCAATAATAAAAATACAAAAAATTATTCAAACCATCACAATATTTTTCCTAAGCTCCTTTGACTGCAGAAAATCTAAAAAAATTGATCCTATAATTTTTTTATGAATATTTTAATTTATATGATTAAATAAAGCCAAAATAGCCACTTAGGCTTAAAAATAAAGGTTAGAAGCACAGAGGTGCTCTCTGACTTTGGAAAAATTCGAGGAGATGCTCTCTGTCATGAGAAATCAACCCTAAAATTTTCAAGTCATGGTGATTAATATTTAATCATTATGAATTAAAATACCTCATAGGGTATTTAATTAATTAAAAATCATACATTTGACAAATAATTTTTATTTTTATTCTGCATTATTCTCATCTGTTCACTGAGCAAGATGGTATTTTTCTTTTATTTTTATAATTTTTCTACACGAAGTTATGATTTTTCAAAGATCAGACATTAAAATAAATAAAAAATTCCCCCATTTATCTAGTTATCCACGCAGTGCCACCTCAACCTCGTCCGCTATGAATTCTCCACGCGGTGCTCTGCCATTTGACGCCGCTAGCCACGTAGTCACCTCATCAGCTTATCTTTTCATGCCAAAGATTTGTCCGGCTCGATCTTCTCCATTGATTAAATAAACACGCGGTCAGACGACTCCCATTATCGTCCCGAAATGACCTAGCCAGAGAACCGTTCACACTAAAACCCTAATATCTTCCTCTAGACTCAACCAAATCGGATGGGGTTTTTTCTAAACCTTCTTCTACTCATGAGAAACACATTTATTTGACTTATACGGTATGAAATACAATAAATACGTATGGAGAATCAAAATATGCTCGGGTTATGGTTAGAGCTCAATACCTTTGGTTGAGAGGGGAGTCCTCAATCAGATGATTGTGGTAGCTTTGATTGGGTCCAACGAACCTCCAGATGAAGTTTCAGGCTCTGGTGAATTGTCTAGCTATGTTTTTTACCAAGCTCAATTTCAGGTGTTGATCAAAGTCTATGCTAGAGGTTGTTTGAGAGGGGGCTTTTGTGGGGAATCAACTCCTCTCACTGTGGGGATGGTGTGTGCAAAGTTAATTGGATTTTGGTTGTGGGGAGAGCTGTCCTGATTTTAGAGAAAATTTTGAACTCAAAATTGAGCTCTCACATTTGGAACGAGAGGGGGAAAATGGTTGTAATGAGCTTAGGAGTTCTTGGAGTGTGTCTGAGAGAAATTGGGCAGAGTTTCCCTAAGGAAATTCGAGCTCTCTCCCTTTTAGCCATGGGAGGGGGGTTTAAATAAAATGGCTTGGGCTTGCTTCCAGAGCTAATTAGTGGGTGTTAAATGATGCTTATGTGAAGGGTTTCAAAGTGCTGAAGCCAATTGGAAATGACCAGCTAAGATGGGTGAGTTTGGGTTTGGATTTAGGCATGGGGCTCTCATTTTTGGCTCCTTTGGCGATTAGGGCTGTTGGCCATAGCAGGGGAGGTGCCCAGATGGCTCAAGGAACTCAAGGGAATCTGTCACAACAATTAATCTGGGCTGGTGTTAGGTTTTGGCAAAAACATGTTCGGCTTAAAAAAATTTAGGAAACAAATCCCTTAATTTAGGGGACCTTTGGTCTACGACTCATCTAGGGTGGGCTAAGTGGATCTAGCCTGGTCACTTGAGTCTATTTAGTGGCTGTGGTGTCATTAATTTGGTCATTTTGGCATGGCTAAGTCAATTTTGGTGCATGGGGAAGGTGTTCAATTTGGGTCAAATTGGCTTGAAGTTAGGTTTGGGCTAGGCTAGCCATGACATTGAGCCCAATTAATTAATCAATTTGGTGTATATGATTGTCATGAAGAGTTTGCAAAACATTTGGAGTGATTTTGAATTGATTTGGAGGTTCAATTTGGAGGATATTGTCATTTGGTCAATTTTGAGTGTGTTGGGTTAGACTTGGCCTTAGGTTGGGCTAGAATTGGGCTAAGTCCAAATTTATGGTTGATAATGGTCTAGGGTAATATCATGAAGAGTTCTCAATATCAATTGTTTGTCAATTTTGGTGTTTGGGCATTCAATTTGGTGGAATTTGGGCATGTGGCTAAATAGGGGCAAATTTGGGGATTTTGAATTTGGGTTGAAATTGAGTGGAATTGTGGCTTTAGAAAGGCCAATCGAGGGTTCAATTTGATTAGTAGAAATGTTAGGAAGAGTTTGGGATCCAAATTGAGGCAATTGATTGGGTTATGGGGTTCAATTGGGTGAGATTGGGTCACATGGCCAAAATTGAGGGTTTTGGTTTGGATCAAAATTGAGCTCAAAGCATGGGCCAATTATGCTTGGATTTGGTTTGAAATGATCATAGGCATGATAAATTTGAGTTTAAAACTGAAATTGGGGAAAATTGTGGTCAAATTGATGCACATTTGGGGTGAATTTGGAGAAATTGTACTTTTAAAGGCAATTTGGGGCTTTTGGTCAAAGTTGGTCAAATTGATCAAATTGGGTTAAATTGAAGGTTCAAATTGGTTTTGGAGACACTTGAAATGATTTTGAGTGTTTTGGGTAAGTTTGGGCCACCAAGGGTATTTTTATTATGATTTTGAGGGATTTGGGAAAGTTTGGGACACCAAGGGTAATTTTATAATATTGGCAATTTTGGGTGTTTTTGAGCAATTTGGGTAGTTTGAAATGGTTTGAAATGATTTTTGAATAAATTTGGGTATTTTGGGTAAAATTGGGAATTTTGGCCGAACTTAAGGTTTGGGGGTGTTCAGGTAATTTGGGTAGGTTTGTGGGGCAAAAGGCTAAGTTGGATATTTTGGTGGAATTGAGGTGTAAACCACCCTATATGAGCCATGGACCAATGGAATCCCCATTTGGGTCATCTATGTACTGGTCTTAGCTAAACCTTAGCCTAGGGCTAGTGGGTCTAGGGGACCATCTACATGAGTCTCCCAAAGATCAAGGGATCAAAGTCAACAAAGTTTGGGTTTACATTTGTGAGTCAAAGTGAGTGCAAGTAAGAGAACTAGCTCCAGACCAACACACAAGGTCATTGTTGGTGCTAGTTTGGTTTGGGGGGAGTTGCCCATAAGAAGCTGTCGGTCACAGGAGTCGAAATCTCGTCGCCGCTTCGGAAGGACGTTTTAATTTATAACTATATATATATAGTTTTTTAGAAAAATATGAAATAAAACTGACCTCATATTTTTCATAGTTTAAATGAAAGAGCACTGTACCTCAAATCCTGTATCTATCCCAAATAATAAACACAAGAGGATGAGACTCGATCAAATAAACTAAGGAACATATGACGTCCGTTTGATCTGCGAAACCTTTATATTTGTCGATAAGTTCCCCTATTTAATATAAATAATTAAATAGGGTTTATATTAAGCTGAGTTCAGACATGCTTCCTATAAGGGCAAACTCCTATAGTTAATTACATCTTAAATAACCAAAGTCGCCTAAGAAGACTCTCAATAAAAATCAAGAAATATTATCTTCAAGGAGTTTCAAAAGGTAGGACTTTTCAATGAGATCTGACGTAGAGGTGTGAAAGGGGATTTGTTCAAATTTGGAACATTTTGTAGAGTCCAAAGGAGGAAGAACTAGGGGATGTCATGGATCCAAAGGAGAACCTCGGTAACTTCCCAAGCTTTCTTATGGTTTGGCTTCAATTTTGAGGAAAAATATTCAAGTGTTTCATCCTGCCAATTTTATTATTTAGGGCTTACATTCCTGTGAAATGATTACACAAATAGCCTGGAAGATCTGAGGGTTTAGGTCGTGACAAACGACAACCTCGGAATCCTAAGACGATTTAGGGCTTATATTGTATAGTAGGGCTATGCAAAGGCCTAAAGATGATGTGAGGATTTACGTTGCATAAGCAAGTAACCTTGAAATCCTATGGCTTGTTGTTTAATTCTAAGGAAAGATATGTTGTTGTAGATCCTCTTTCTGATGACAATGGTTGTGCTGCCCACAATGCTAGCTCTAAGCTCCTTATCGTGACATGTTTAAGTTTTCTAATGATGTCAAATTAAATGTTCCTATGGTTATGATTCTTTAAATGTTATGGGGCACATAGTTTATTAGAGCGACACCGGTTAGGATCCTATGGTAACATCATTCTGGTACCACTATTTTCTTTCAGATTCACTTAATCTAAAATGAATTTATGAAACTCAACTCAATGAGTTCTGTACTTTCATTTAAACTGTAGGAAATCTCATTAGCAACCGTAGGTTACCTCCTACGAGGGATTCCCGATCATCCGATAGAGACGTCTTAATTCAGTTGCAATTGTTGTTTTGTCTTGTTTGTGAATAAATTTTGAGTTGTCTTATATTTTGAATGTTGTGGTGGTAAATTTTATCTTGATTAATTTTAGTTTTGGTTTTGGTTTTAGTTTTGTGGTTATCTTAACAGTTTTAGTTTTCATGCAGGGAGACATCGTTGTTTAACATGCAAGCTTTAGACAAGAAGTACAGATAGGTAAATGCAATAATTTAAAAGTGTACATGTCGGTTCTTGTCGTTCCTCCACCTATAAGGTTAGTACTTGCAAGGCATGTACTAACCTTTTTTTCAAGGGATTTAAATTTTACAAGGGATTTAAATTCACCCCAAGCAATGAATTTATTGAATCTCAAAAGATCTCAGTACATGATTTCAGAACAAAATATGGCAAATCCACTTTGAAGATCTCTTGAAATATTTTGAGTTCATTATGAACTTATTATATTTTACCATTAATCATCAGAGGTTGAAATGTGACTACCCCGTTGCTCAGTGAAACTTGAAAATTTAATTATCCCAAGGATAGGATACTCGATTAATCAATTGATGTTTCATTTAAGAGTTATGCGAGTGGGTGCCCCTAAGGTAGGTTTAGGCCATTTAAAGATTATGATGCCCACAATTAAATTCAATATTATAGTGTTTAAAGATGTTAATCACCAATCATATCATGTACTGAATCCAATCAACTGAGTTTAGATATCGAGCCTAGATCACCACCAAGCCCTTTAAGAATCATGATAGGTAGAATGGTGATTATCAAAATTTTGATCTAGTTGACATATATCCTTATTGAATGATCGCATCATCCTTAACTTTGGACTTAAGAAAAGTAAATTATCATCTTTTCTATCTTAACCCCATCACTTAAGAGTCATTTAATTTTAATTGACTTCCATGTCATTAAGATTAGCAGAATTATGATTTTGTTGATGTTGTGCAAGGGTGGTGAGTGAGTTTCTACCATTTAATTTCATTATATTTCAATCACCCAAACATGTTTATAAAGATCAAAATTACCCATTTTGCCTTGGTTAATCCTAAATTTTTATTAAGGCACCAAAATCTAGAATGACTATTTTGCCCTTTGGGTGCTTCACCTCATAACTCATTAAACATAACCCAAATGACTTTGAGCATTTAGAGTGTCATTTCTATGAGGTAATTACAATATTAGAGGAGAATATGGGGGGCTTCTCAAAATTTAATTTAATTTAATTATTTATTTAAATTCAGAAAATAGGATTTTTAAAAAATTTATTTATTTAACTCTCTAAAAAAAATTTTTATTCATGAGAAAATTATTGGAGGTTTTCTTAGGTCAGAGAAACACTTAAACCAAATTTCATGATTTTTTGAATTAAATTATTATTATTATTATTTAATTTTGGATCAATTTCAATGATTTAATTAAATAGAAAATAGTGTTTTAATTATCAAAATTATTTTTATATTTTTATTAAACTTCTTTGAGTTCAAAAAACTCAAGGAATCAAATTTTGTATTTTAATGATTTTTAATTTGTTTATTATAGTTATATTAATAGGAAAATAAGGAAAATTCATTTTAAGGATTTTAAGATTTATTTTGAATTTTGAAAAACTTGGAAAAATATTTTAATGAGTTCAAATGATCAAAAAATAATTAGGCATATTTTGAAATATTTTGACATTTTTTAAATTTGAAATTATTTTTATTTATTTTTAAATTCAAAATAAGGCTAAAAAATTAAGTATTTTCTTAAAAATAATTTTATTTTTCCCAAGTGCCTTTAATCACAAAGAACTCAGAAAACCACTTTTCATAATTTTCCTAAGTGTATTTAATTTAATATAATTATTTTTGTACAAAAACACAAGGTTTCTTAAAAAATCAACTTAAATACTCAAGCCTAATCAAATAATTTTCAAATTTTACAGTGGATAAACATGATTTTTAT
>NW_018165418.1:192674-194111 GCF_001263595.1 Phalaenopsis equestris
TTCAAAATTAATTATTTTAGTGATTTAGGGTTTGTAAAGATTAGGTGCATTTTAAATGACTTGACTCATGAGAAATTTTCCCAAGGGCTCTCTGGTCATCATAAACCTTCCCAAATTTTCTTTGATTTTTCTAGGCAACATGTTAATTTCCATGTTTATTTTAAGTAAATAATGTACATAAACTTGAAAAATATGATTCTCTATTTAGGGACCTTCTCTGACTTTAGAAAAATCAAAGAATGTTCCCTAAGACACAGACAAACACATGCTAAAATTTCAAGACATAGTGTGATTACTACATGGATGGAGAATCAAAACATTCAAATCAGTGTTTAATTAATTAAAAATAAAATATGCTTCAAATTGATTCCAAATCATTTTCACATTGTTCTCCTCTATTCACTGAGCAAAAGGATATTTTTATTTTATTTTTGTGATTTTTCGACACCAAGATATGAATTTTTAAAGTTAGGGATCATTTTCTGATTTTTTAAATCCCTATTTCTCTATTTAAATGTGCGACGCTACATCAACCTATGAAGGCTCCGAAGCTCCATGCGGCGCGCTCCCATTTGACGCCGTCGTCCGCCTCAATGCTGACTCGGCCCATGGTTTATGTTCCGAAGCGTTGTCCGGCTCAATCTCCTTCGTCCATTCGATACACGCTTGATCAAACGGCTCCCCGTCATTGTCCTTGATAGAGTGATCCCGTGACCGTCCAACTAAAACCTTAAGATCTCGGCCTAGACTCAACCAAATCCCTTCGGGTTTGATCCTATGGGCTCGTCTAAGCGAGATGAACACATCCATACGATAATCATACAATTAAATTAAGCCTAATCAAATGGAGAATCAAAATATGCTCGGGAGGGAGAGAAGTTTTATACATTTGCTCTGAGAAGTGAAGCTTCAATCAAAGAGTCTTGACATGTTCGTTGTGATCCAAAGAATCTAGAGATTGAGTCTTTGGTCTTGGTGTAAGGCCTAGATATGATTTAGATCGTGGTCGGATTTGGGTGTTGGTCTAGAGTTATGGTAGAGGCTCTGTGAGAGGGGAATTTGATGGGGCTTTAGCTCCTTTCACTGTTGTGAAGGTGTAGGTGAAGTTAATTTGAGTTTGGTGGAGTGTGGAGGTGTATTGGGCTCTGTTCTGGTTTACGGCAAGATTTCGAGCTCAAAATTGAACTCCGACAGTGGAAATTGGTGAGGGAAAACAATTGGAATGCACTGAGGGGATCTTCTGTGGTCAATTTGGAGAGGTCTCTCTAAGAAATTTTCAGCACTACCTCCATGGCCGTGGGAGGTGCTTTTTATAAAAATGGCTAAGGGGTGGTTGTCATGGCCAATTAGGGGGTGCATTGTGCTGCTTAGGTGGATGACAGAGGAGCTCTACAATTTGATTTGGCTGAGCTGGCCTCTAGGTTTGATTTGGGTGAA
>NW_018165418.1:195324-195631 GCF_001263595.1 Phalaenopsis equestris
TCCCAAGGGTATCTATGTAATTTGGGGGAATTTAGGGGCAAAAGGCTAGGTTGGGTGTCTTAGTAGAGTTGGAGTGTCAACCATCATCAATAAGTCATGGACCAATGGAAACCCCATTTTGGGTCCTTTATGTAGTGGTCTTAGCCAAACCCTACCCTAGGGCTAGGAGGTTTAGGGGACCACCTACATGAGTCTCCCAAAAGTATCAAGGGACCAGAGCCTAGAAATTCTGGGTTTAGGGTAGATTGTGAGTATAAGTGATTGCAAGTGAGTGCCTGTTGACCTCATTTTTTGTTGAGGTTTAGTT
>NW_018165419.1:0-5908 GCF_001263595.1 Phalaenopsis equestris
TTGGAGACGATCATCACCTCAGACGAGGGATGGTCCGGAGGGCTTTCTTCAATCAGACACCACATTTGAGTGCCTGAATGATCTTGGAATTGAGCAATCTTGGCCTCATTGGATTCGTCTTGTCAATATGCTCGATTTTATTATAGCCTTGCTAAATTCGACATTTGTTTAACCTTCTTAATGTCCTGAAAACTTTTAAGAGTGTTTTAACAACTTGATTTGATCTTGATTTGACTTGTATTGGACTAATTTTGGTAACATTGAATTCTTCTTGTCAAGTCGGTAAGTTTGATTGTAAGTTTGCTAAAATCGGAGTTCTGGATGAGTTTTTTTTTAGGTTTGAATCTTTTTTGCTTAAAAATCATCTCGAGATTTGTGTAATGCCTCGAGATTCATGCCAAATGATTGAGATTTGCTGTAGATGTATCACGACACAAATTTTGAGACATGACACAAATGTCAAGGCAACCTTTTGAGCAAGAAATGTTCATTCTTTGATTAAGAGTCTTCCAGAAGTCCAATTTCAACAAACTTACAGACAAACTTACTAACAAGATAAGACAAAATTAATGATACCAAAATTATTCAAATCTAAGACAAATCAATCGTCAATCAAGCTATTAATTCATTTTTGGAGGCTTTTCGGGCATATTTGAAAGACCAAATTGATGTCGAATCTAGTGAACTTATGATGAAAATGAGCTTATCGATAAGACGAATCCAATGAGCCCAAGTTCGCTCAAATCTGACATCGTTAAGGTACTCAAATGTTCATCAAACGTCGTAAGGAATCTTTCTGGGTCGTCCAATCAGAGTGGTTCATATTCCGTCAAAGGAGTTCAAGTTTAACATCACCTTGTTGCCGACTGTCGTTGACCATCAATCGCCGATCACCGCAGACTACTAGTCGCCAATCACGCGAACTTCCAGTCACCGATCGTCGCCATCTCGTCGACCGCTGCTGACAATCAATCATCGGCCCTCGCCAATCAACATTGGGCGTCGCTCACTTCTTAGGATAAGTTCATTCACACAACGACTTTGTAGCTCGAAAAATTGTGTAACACTTTTGTGTCTGTGGGACAAGAGATAGTACTTGTAATCTCCAATTTATAGTGGATCTCTTTAGCCGGGACAAGTTCCGTGATTTTCTCTTTATATGATTTTTCAATTTTTCTTATTATTATTATTTAAATAAAAACTTCTGGTGCCTCTATTGTTTATTTCTTTTTATCTGAGCGTGTGCTGAATTCTCATGCAACACTAAAAAGATGCTCCATTAATCTACAGCCGCGAATCTTCTAGCACACATCAATTCTTTTGCTATTTTTTACATTTTTCTTGCAGTGAAAATTTACTTTTATGTATGATTTGTATGATTATTTTGTATCTTTTTTCTATTATTTTTATAAGAAGATTTACATACATACACACAATTCTTATGTAATTACATATCTACATCTAAATTTTAAAATTTACCTTTATATTCTTTTGTCAATATTTGAAAAGTTATATTTTATATTTTATATTTTAAGGATTAGTAATCGAGGTATTTTTGATGTGATGCAAAGATGTGTTGTAAATATAAAAATCAAAATTTTAATATAAATATATAAGGTGTGATATGTATGTTAATTCATCTTTTAAAAACTATTAACAATACAAACAGCATAATTTTTGGAGTATTTACACACATACCATACCATTCTTTTCTATTTACATATCTAGCACGTTAATTTTCTATTTACATACATAACACTCTGATGTATGTAAATATATGAGAACTGTGTAGTGAGCACTTAGGGTGTAAACGAGCCGAACACTAGCGAGCCCAGGCTTAGCTTGTGTTCGGCTTGTTTATATTTCGAGCTCAAACAGTGTGTTCGTGTTCGGCTCTTTTGCTTAGCGAGCCGAAAACGAGTCGTTCACAAACAAAGAATCGTTTTGACAACCCTAATCACGTAGCTATAAGATGTTAAGGATTGGGACAAGATTTAAAATATCATTTGAATCTAATTTATAGTTTTTATTCTGTTTTCTTTATTAATACTTTTAATTGATTATAAATCTTTGTAGTCTTGTAGTCAATTAAATTTCTTAAAAATGCTACTCATCAAAGTTATAAATATAATTGATTAGTAGTATTTCGAGCCAAAACGAGCAGAACATAAACAAACAAAAATTTATTTGTGTTGTTCGTGTTTTAGCTAGTTAACTTAGCGAACAAGCCAAACAAGAGTTTCTTAACGAGTCGAACACAAACTATTTGCGAACAATGAGCGGTTTTGACAGCCCTGTGAGTACTTACATTTTTCATATATCACATTTAAACATTGATATTTACGGAATATGCACACAGATTTGCTGGACCGTAAACCATTCTTTCTCCCAGTTAAGAAAATTTTCAAGGTGTCTTTGTTCCAGCTAAGAAATTTTTCAACAGCCAATGGGGGCAGGCATAATGCGACAGCAGAATAAACATTCCGTCTCCCTTTCCAAATCGGTGTGGCCGCCCCCACTGGCCGCGGTTGATGGGATCGCCGGCACCGGAGATTGAAGAGAGGAGAAGGAGAAGACAATGGCTGACTTCCGCGGCGAGGCATCCCCTTCCGTGCTGAATAATATGTCGTTGCCGAGAAGATAGCCCATTATGGAGGAGAAAGTCTTCCCGTCGCTGCCTTCCCCAAGCAAAATGCCACAGTCGCCGGCGCTCTATTTCGTCCAAAGATTCATCTTGGTTTCGCCGCCGGCATGAGAAGCCTGTTACGTCAATCTGCTGTTCGAACGTTCGCCGCCGCCGGAACTGATTGCAGGCAGCAGAACAAGGCTCTCTCTGAACTTATCCGGCGAGGTCGCCTCCGTGAAGCTCGCCAGGTCTTCGACTCCCTTCCCCACCGCAACGTCTTCATATGGAACTCTATGATCTCTGGATACGTCCGTCAGCGCGAACTTGCACCTGCTCGCAGACTGTTTGACGAAATGCCTCAAAGAGACCTCGTTTCATGGAACTGCATGATATCCGGCTACACAAGTTCATATGACCACAGCGAGCTTAAGGAGGCACGTCACCTGTTCGATCAAATGCCTGTACGAGATGTCATTTCTTGGAATACAATGATTTGCGGGTACGCCAGGAATGGAAAAATGGTTGAAGCGATGCAACTGTTTGGTGGAATGCCTGAGAGAAATGTTGTTTCTTGGAATACAGTGATTACCGGTTTACTTCGCGTGGGAGATATCAGGAGTGCAGTAGAGCTTTTCGAGATAATGCCCGTTCAGGACGCGGCTTCTCTGAACGCACTAGTTTCGGGGTTGATTCAAAACAACTTATTGGAAGAGGCGACGAAAATCTTGCTTAGGAGCGCTAAAGCTTCAGACATTGAGGGAGTTGTTGATGCTTTTAATACCTTGATTGTAGGGTATGGCAGAATTGGGAGGTTAAAGGAAGCCCGGAGAGTGTTTGACTTGATTCCATACGAACAACATCAAAACTTTCAGATCAGATTAAAGACCAAAAACTTTCATAGGAATGTTGTTTCATGGAATTCTATGATCATGTGTTATGTAAAAGCTGGTGATCTTATATCTGCAAAAAAGCTATTTGATGAAATGCCTGCAAGAGATTTGGTTTCATGGAACACCATGATCACTGGTTTTGTGCAGGCTCTAGAAATGGAAAGGGCTGAAGCTCTTTTCCTCCAATTGGTTGAACGCGATTCCCGATCATGGAACACGATAATTTTTGGTTTCGCCCAAAAGGGTGAGGTGGAGAAAGCACGAAGCTTTTTCGACCAATCACCACATAAGGAGCTCATCACTTGGAACACGATGATTTCTGGCTACGAACAAAATGGAGATTTCGAAGGGGCAATTGGGCTTTTCTCCAAAATGTTTTCTTCCGGTGAGAGATTTGACAAACATACCATGTCCTCGTTGCTTAGTGCCTGTGCGGCACTTGCATCTCTAAGACAAGGCACTCAAATTCACCAACTCATCATTAAAACTCTTGTACCAGATACCCCAATTAACAATTCTTTGATCACCATGTACTCAAGGTGTGGGTGTGTGATTGAGGCAATGTGCGTGTTTGAAAACATGGAACAAAGAGATGTCATTTCATGGAACTCAATGATAGGGGGGTTTGCACACCATGGATTTGCTATGGAAGCGCTTCATCTTTTTAAGGAAATGAAGAATGTGAAAATTCGACCAACGCAGATAACGTTTGTTGCCATTCTGCATGCCTGCGGGCATGCGGGATTGGTGGAAGATGGGAAGAGGGAATTTGAATCAATGATTAAGGAGTTTAAGTTAGTTCCTAATGTGGAGCATTATGCGGTCCTTGTGGACCTCATCGGGCGGCATGGGCAACTTGATGAAGCTTTGGAGGTGATTAAAGACATGATTTTTCCTCCTGACCGGGTAGTTTGGGGTGCTCTTCTTGGTGCTTGTAGGGTTCATAACAAACCAGACTTGGCTGATGTAGCAGCAAAGGCCTTAGCAGCAATGGAGCCAACTGGATGTGCTTCGTATGTGCTGAGGTACAATATCCATGCAGATGAGGGGAGATGGGAGGAAGCTTTACAAGTGAGGCAATTAATGGATAGGAAAGGGGTTTTCAAGCAACCAGGATATAGTTGGATTGAATTGCAGAATAAAGTTCATGTTTTTATTGCTGGAGATTGCTCTCATCCTTTATCTGAGGAAATATACTCGCTATTAGAGACCTGCAACAGGCTCATCATAGATTCAAACTTGGATTGATATGCCAAACAATGAACTTGTTTTAACCCTTCTACACACAGAAGGCAGCAACAACTTCTACTGGTTAGGAGGCCTGGGAGAATAATCTGATGACATGTTACTCTGATTTGGACGGTGGGTTTCAGGGATGGAATGAGAAGTACTGAGGAGAAAGGGGAGCAGAATCAGATTAATGAATGTAAGTGGAGAATTGAAGCCGTATGGAGAAAAAAAGCTGTGGATGAAGATGTGTTGGTTTATTAGGTACAAAGGCAATAATTTTGAATTCTGATTCATGTTTTTTCGAGTGAAGATATCGGCGATGAGATTAATAGTTCGGATAGTTTAGAAGTGATTTAGCTTTTAAACTTATTTTACACCACAATTTACAGTTTGCAGGTTAACCAGAAAGCCTTACAATTCCAATTTTGGGACATTTGCGTACATACCACACAATTCTTATGTATTTGCATGTTTACCACCTAAACTTTCATATTTACCCAGGTCTATAAGGTCTCCTTGGACGACACAAACCATAGCTACTAGTTTCTTTTGGTGGCACAATTTAATGAGTTTTTCTATTTTGAGCTGTTGTGTGTGGCATCATCCTTTTTATTATTTGTTGTTCCATGACTTATATATATAACTATGAAGATTAATGTTAGCTTAGTGAATGTCTTTTTCTTTTAAATGATAAATTATGATATATTTGGGAGAATTTGATGAAGTTTTATATATAATGGCAGTTTGGGAATATATTAAGGATCATACATATATATTTATGTATATGATTGATGAGAGTTTGTGAATAATATATTAGTGAATATGCTTTATTTATTCATAATTTTTGTATGTGGTTAGATGGATATGCTGTGAAATTGATTTTTACCATTCTACTTTATTGCGCAAAGTCATAGAAATTTAAATAAATAAATTATCTACGAGTCAATTTAAATATGTCTGATTATGATTATACTTAGGGTGCGTTTGGGCCAGCTGATAAGTGCGGGCGGCGTTTTCAAAACGCTGTCGTACCGTTTGATTCGCGAGTTTCGTCAGTTTATCCGAAACTGCGTTTGAGTTTTTACATTAAACGCAGACCGCGGGTCGACCCTTGCGGCCGGCCCACCGGCCGGCCCCCAGGATAAGCAGCTTATCCTGAAAT
>NW_018165419.1:7561-28103 GCF_001263595.1 Phalaenopsis equestris
GATTGGCACGTTAACTTAGCGAACAAGCTGAACACCAGCTTCTTAATGAGCCGAACACGAGCTGTTCACGAACAACGAGCCGTTTTGACAGCCCTACTATTGTGAGACCAACAGAAAAAAGAACATCATGAATTATTGTAAGTTCAAGAATGTAGAAAGGAACTTTAAGTAAAGGTGGTGTAATTCTGTACATTTCTTATTTTCATAATGGAATTTGTTTGTGCAATGTGACTTCGTTGTTTTTTCTTTTCTTGAAGTTTTCCACATTAAAAATTGTGTTTTTTCTGTATATCTTGTGTTTTGTGTTTCTATTCATTTTTCTTTTTTTCCAAATCTCTCGAAATTTTGTATTTTTCGAAGTGCAATTTAGTTGCGAAGTTATCACATTACATAACATTTAAACTTTGTTTTTAGTGCTCAAAATATAGCACATTACCTGAAAATAATTTGAAGAATCCCAAAATGTAAGGTTGGAATAAATCAAATTTTAAATTATTTAATTTGCAAAATAAATTATTAGGTTGAATGAATAATTTTATAGTAGATAAAGCTTTGAAGGTAGTAGGAGTCTAGTCAAATTCAATTTAGTTGACTAATATAAGCCATGCACTTTGTATAAGCCATTCAATTTAGTGGAAGCTTCTGCACACCCCACACAAATTGAAATGCAGGGGAGGCCCCGCATTTGATGCATTCTCTTAGAATAGTCAGTGGAATATTATATTTTTAGTCTTTCTTGTTCTGATTTAAATCTTGTTGATTAGAAGATTAAGGGTTTAATTAAGGTCAATTTTATTATATATATATATATTATTTTTAAAAATATATTTATTTAAATATGTTTGATATATTTTTTATTTTTTTAAAAATTAATATATTTTAGAGATACTCATAATAATATTTAGATATTTTGAAAATTTTTTAAAATAATTATATCTTAATACTTAAATCCCCTCTTTGTAATCAGATTCTATTTTTTATTTTTATTTTTATTTTTAGTATTTTTTTTTCTATTTTTATAAGATGTGTTTGTTTGATTGATATGTTTTTAAAAATAAAAAATATAAAACATGTTTAGTTAGTTATTTATTATTTTTTTAAGAAAAAATTAAATTTTTAATAAAATTGTTGGGTTCACGTGCACTCTAGTATTAAGCTCTATCGTTCGTAACATACACGACATCTTCATTGCTTCATCCAACACAAGCATTACCTGTGGGGCGGGCGGGCGGCTGACATGTAGGCGATTGGCAGGCGACAATGGGCGGTCGGCGACTGGCGATAAGTGGTTCGATTTAACTACAGCTTCTATAGCTGGAATTGGAATTTATTTATTATATTATTAATAAATTCCAACTACAGCTTTCGCAGCCAACTAAGAATTTTATAATCAACTAGGTTTATTGTAGCCCAAGTATGACTGTTGTTGTCAGATTACATTATCTAGTCGTGATTAGGTTTTTGTTATTTCGTATTCCCTAATTTAGAAAAGAGCTGACATCAGTACTTTCAATTTCCTAGTGAATTGTCTGATTATGCTAGACTCCATGATTTTTATCCATTTCTAAAGTTTTTTCACATAAAAAATATAATTGTCTACTGTATTCCTATTTATATGTGTTGGAAAATTATACAGAGCGAAGGCTTAAAATATGGTTGTCAAATTTAGTAACATTTATTTTCGATCATGCAACAAAAGGGTATAATTATAATTTTGTATAGTTTTTGCATGCCATCATCCATCCTAATATCAAATAATTAATGTTTCTTACTGGTTCTTGTGGCCTACATTCTGTTATCACCCACTGCTCTTTAATTTCATGATAACAAAAATTTTGAAAATAGGTCAAATAAGTTTACATAAAGCCCCTCATTTTAGTACTAGTCGGTAATTCCAAGGAAATTTGAAAAATTACCTGATCAACTTGTTAGGTAATGTGGAGACCCGGTCTACTGCAATTTAATTAGTTTTCCAATTAAGAATCACACCTACCGCTCACCTACCACACTTACCTACCGCTCACCTACCACACTCACCTACTGCTCACCTACCTCCCACCTACTGCTCTCATAGTTTCTATAAATAACATCTTATGACTTATCATAAGCAAGGCCAAGCAAGGCCAAGCAAAGTCAAGCAAAGTCAAACCAAGTGCTCTAAGAGAGAAAGAGAGGAAAAGAAAGAAAGAGGAAGAGAGTGAAGAAAATAGATATTTTCTTGTAAACGTCGAGACGCTCGATAGTGTACTTCCTCGAAGAAATAAAATCCTCTGCAGCTCCGTGAATGTAGGCAAATTTGTGAACCACGTAAATCTATGTATCGCTTTAATGTTTTTTTTTTGCGTATAATTTTTCTCGTTCTATTTTTCACATTACTATCATCGTTTTCCACACAGCTAACTAATCTAATATTTTATTACAGAAATATCCGGTCACGCCAACATCAATCACTGCATTTCAAAAGGAAATGTTGATATAAAGCATGTAAATCAATTTTCTTATGTATTTACATATATAACTTACTACTCCAACGTCCAAACCACATCAAAGCATATGCAATAAAGGGAATTTTTTACTTAAATATATTAATATTAATGATATTTTTTAGAAAGTCTTACATTCTTATGTAAATATATTTCTGATACTTGTACTTTAATTTTTGCATATATGACATTTTGCCTATGAATGCAAATGTCTTTTACAGTCTAAAAGGTTAAAATAATGATAGGTTTTATTTGATATAAAAGATTTGGTTGGTATAAACATAAAAGTCAAAAATTTATAAGTTAGATATGTAAATAATAAGAATTGGGTGGTAAGCATGTAAATGTCCCTTTTTTTATATAACTTAAAATTTAAGTCTTATATATGTAAATAAATATAAAGATGTACATTGAAAATGTGTCATCATTGATCTCGAGAAGATACCGTCTAGAAGCAAGAAAGTATGACAGAGGATAGGAGGGCTGATCGATAGAAGACCCGAAGGCTACATATCCAAAAGGGTGTAGCCGTCCGAGCCAAAACCGAAGGTCAACTGAGCAAGAAGAAGGACAAAGAGACCGATTGATCTGAATCTGAACCAATCAGATTAAAACAAGATTGAAAAGTATCAAAGCAAACCACCACAAGAAAGTCGATCGAAGGAAAGAACCTACATTTCGATAGATCCGACTTGAGAAAAGATCTAATTTTTCAATATCACCAGTCATCCCACAGATACTCGCGAAGCTCCTCATGAGGGATAAGAATTGACAATACAACAGAGTTTCGTTGATATCCCTCAGGCTCTCTCTTTTGGGTTATGATGATTCACTTTCTGCCCGATAGTCTAGTGAGGTTCCGCCGACAGGAGGTCCTTACCAAGGATCAATGGTCGACAATCAGATTAGATCAACTAATCATCAAAGCTTAGTTGATTTAATCATTTCTGGTGACTCGAAGCTAATCAAACTCAGTCGATCGACAATGTCGACTCAACCTAGCCGGTCAAACCGGTCTTACCAAGCTAAAGATCAAAAAGCTCAACCATATAAGCTAAAGAGCAACCGAGCTATAGACTCCTATATAAAATACCTAGAATATTATATGCAACCCCTGTTAAAGCAAGAGCATTCATGTAATTTCACTAAATTGAACCCCCTTATCTATAAATAGTGATATCATTTTATGAGAAGAAAACATAGACAAGACATATTATTGTTCATTACTTTGTGTGTGATTCACGAACTAATCAAGATTCAACAAAAAAAAATTAGATATTAAATATATAAAAATATAAGAATTATATGATAGATATCTACATCCCTTGAGATTTAAAATTGTCTTACTTTAAGAATTTAGTTTCAATGTTTTATTACTTCAATTATCATCTGACTCTCATATAAAATTTATACAAATATTCTGATAGAATTGTTTTCTATTAGCATCATGCAATTGATGATCATTAAACAAAACCTACAGGCTATTTTCTTCCTTTTCTTGCATTCATTTCCACTCTTGCTTTAGATTTTGAGTGCTATCAACTCCTCAATGGAACTTTACCAGCTTTATTTCTAATCCATATGTCAATTTAGAAAAAAAAATGTTTCATGAACTTTTTTCTTTTACTTCTGAGGCTATCATGTCAGACAATATTGTGGGCGGACATCCAAAAGTCTTGAGAATGGCATAGATCGATTACAACAAGTCATTGTGTATAGTGGTGTGGTGTAATCCATATCATTGTCTGCATGCATGCGTGAACAACACACATACAACACGACTCTCGGCTCCGTGGATAAGAGTTTGATCTCTTTTCTATTTGGTATGGATTATTAAGCTGTTAAATAAATAAATAAAAGCAACTAAAGTCTTCAATAATGACTAGACTCAAATCACCTAAACCTCACCGAACAATGAGGAGTAAGGTATATGGATTATGGTTTAAAAAAAAGCATTAGTGGAAACTAATCTTTTAGCAGACATCATACTCTACAAACCTTATATGTTTTATAAATACTAAAAACCATAATGGATATTTAACCCATCCATTGGTGCTTATGAGATTATCTGAATGCTGCTGTAATGGCATAATTTATAACCTTGTTTATGTTAATATTGTCATTATTAATCTAGTCTCGATATTGATGAGAAAGGCTCATTCATTTCAAATGAATTAAGCTATATTGGCCCAAAAGACAAATTCAAAAAGATAAAATACTATGTTCAATGAACACCAACCAACAAAGTCAACTGTGGCTAGCTTTAAAGCTTAAAAACTGGGCAGATTTCTCCCTACAGAAAGTAGCAGAAGAACTGATGATTCATATTTAATTAACGACTATGATGAGAACAAAACTTAACTGGCGTGAAATTTCTTTGGTTAGTGATTGTAAGAGTACATTAAAGGTACTTTAGCAGATTATATATATATATTTGCCAGGTCATTGAATATGAGTTCTGTCGACGAAACAAGATACAAAATAGAGAAGTTCAATGGACCGAACTTCATGCTATGGAGGATGTAATTGTGAAGGATTTGTTGTATAAAAAAGAATTATATTTGTCACTATAAGGAATCACCGAGAAGCCTGAATGGGAAGTGTGGGACTGAATGAGTACCTTAAATTTGACCTATTTGTCACTTTACTCATATTCTGCATTTAATATAGCGAGTGAAAAAATCTTGGTGGGTCTCATGAAAGCACTTACAAAGATGTATGAAATACTTTTTACTTCAAATAAAGTTATTCTGAGGAAGAGGTCTTTTGATATGAAGATGATGAAAAACAGTTCATTGTTGGAACACTTGAACAATTTCAACATCGTAACTAGTCAGTTGTGTTCTACAGGGATCAAATTTGATGATGAGATCAGAGCCATGTTAAGTGTGTCTTCATTATCGAATATTTGGGATGGTTTGCTCCCAACGGTAATTAACTCTTCTGGGAATTTTAAGTCAAGCTTTGATGAAATTGTGTGGTTGGTGCTGAATAAAAAAATTAGCAGAAATACAGTGCATGATGAACCTTCATGTTTTATATTGAATGTTGAAAATAGGGGAAAGAATCTGGACATGAATACAGATAGGGATAGATTCAAGTTCAAAAGGAAAGTTCAAGTTCAAAAGAGAAAATGACAGAGGGGAATATTAGTCCTATGAAAGAAAATGCATTCCATGAACAATTACAAAGCTCCAAGAAAGGCTAGTGTTGGAAGACAAGAAAGGAATCTCTTTACAATAAAGTAAGACTTATTGTGAAGGGATTTTAGCAAAAAGAATAAGAGGACTACACTGAAATTTTTTGTTCTATGGTGAAGATGAAAACTATCAGGGTTGTGTTAAGCTTAGTAGCATAGAAAGTTATACATCTGGAGAAAATGAATGTAAAATAGTTTTCCTACGTTGCAATCTAGATGTGGAATTATGCATGGGGCAATCATAAGGTTAAGAGGTTCGATGGAAAGAATATTTGGTCCAGAGATTGAAAAAAATTCTCTATGGCTTAAAGTAGGTCGGAGGCAGTGGTATAAAATGTTTGATAGGTCCATGTAAGATAGTGTGTAGAAGAAGTGCTAGACAAATCACTATTTCTTCATTAAAAACTATAGTAAATATTATATCTTGCTCATTTTGTATGAGGATGACATGTTAATTACAAAGGCAAATATGAAAAAATTAGGGACTTAAAGGAGCAATTATTAAGTGAGTTTAAGATGAAGGACTTAGGTCCAACCAAATAGAATCTCATAATGAGAATCAACAGGGACAGTACGGCGAGTACACTGAAATTATCTTACATAGATTGTATTGAGAAGATTCTACAAAGGTTCAACATGGGTGAGACAAATCCAGTCTGTACACCATTATGTATTAACTTCAAGCTATTTAAGGAGTTATCACCTGCGTTTGAAGCATAACAAGCACAAATATAGAGAACTCTATATGTTTCAATAACTGGAAGTTTGATCTATATGATTTGCACAATACAAGATATTGCATATTTAGTGGGAGTGGTTAGCATATACATGAGCAATCCAAGCATACATCATTGGGAGGTGATGAAGTGGATTCTTGAGTATTTGAGGGGAACAGTGAACATGACACATTACTATTGAAGTGTAGGGACCAATCTACCGGGATTTGAAGATTCATATTCAACATAAAATTTGGATGGTAGAATGCGTGCAACATTGTATATCTTCCCTTTGGAGAACACAATGGTGAGTTGGTTTTCCAGTCTGTAAAAAATTATTGTATTTTCAATTACGAAGGCCGAATATATTACTATAATTGAGGCTAGCAAGGAAATGATTTGGCTATATAGCTTCATGACAGAATTAGACAAGGAGAAAGGGATTGGAAAGTTTCATAGTGATTGTATAAGTGTTATACATCTTGCTAAGAATGTCACTTTTTATACCTAGACACAACATATACAGTTGAGATATCACTTTTTGGCTCTCTCCTGAAAGATGGGTAGTTAATTTTTAGAAAAGATACGCATAACTCAGAATCCTGTAGATATAATAACAAAGGAGGTAATTACCAAGAAGTTGGAGCTATGCTTAGCTTCAATTGGGTTTAGGAAGGTTAAGATCAGGGATGAGCCACACCATGATACAAAACTATGAAGATAGTGCAGATGGAGATGCAGATTTGGTGGACATGTGTTAGGCGCTATCAACCTTCAATTCTTCTATAACTAGGTATCTTCTTAAATTTAATGTAATCTATTTTGCCGCACTAAATAATAATAATTCTTTCTTATAACAAATTATTGAAAAACATATTATAGAAATATTAAAGATTGCCTTACACATGCCAATAATCAGTGTTTGAATTAGAGGCTAGGGGTATCCCACTGCCTACTTTTAGTGAAATGTCCTTAGTAACTACATATGAAATTATACTTTTACCATTCAATTCTCCTATCACAAGACAAGCTTTTTTCTCACACATACATAAGATTTGAATTCTTTCACTTCTCATATGCACATTTTTTTCTTTAAATTTTGGTATTAATTTGATTATTAGTTTACAAGTCCTAACTTTGATGCTGCAACTCAAGCTCCCTAAATCAAATTGGTGCAACACTTGGAACTAATTTTTACATATAGTTCAGCTTATGTCAAGAAAATCAGATAACAATTACAATAACTATGAAGTCACTCCAATAATGCAAAATATATTAACAAAACTTATTCCTCCCCAATATTAGAATGGTTCAGTGATAATGACCGCATCATATAAAATAGAGTTCATAAACCCTTCATTTTACTATTCTAAGTTGTCTATAAATCATGCCTTGTCAGACCTACCCCACAAGAAAAAGAAGTGGCCATTTTGCATGCAATAGCTATTAGCAACAAGAATAGATAGAATTCATACTTAGACTTTCCACCAAGGAAAAGTTAGTGGGGACAATTAATCATAAGAGGAGAAATCACAGAAGTATGGGTACCAGCTCAGTTTATCAATACATATTTTGAGATTAAATTTCTCCTATATCAAATTTATATTTTGACATTCAATTTTTTCAAAAAAAAAAAAAAAAAAAGAAAAATCATTACTTTTTGAACCCCTCAAAAAGGATTCTTGTAAATTATGAAAGGACAGGTACTCACTGGTTAAATGATGATAGTTATACCTCCAAGATCACAAATTTGAGCCACATATTTTGTCACTTATGATTTTTATTTCCAAGAAAAATAAAATGTAACATGAATGGCTGTCTACTCATCATCAATAACACTGTCCCTGCCTCTTGCCTGTATTTCTCTTCTAATATTAAGCTAATGCATATTATATAAGAAACCACTTCGCTTGCTCTGATCCACTGTAACCTTCTGCAAGCCAGAGGCTAAATATTAAGTAAATAATGGATCCCCATTCACCCTCCAAAGCTGGTAGCAGCTTCTTTAGAACTTGCTTCAATGGAGTAAATGCTCTCTCAGGTTTTATTTTCCTCACTTATGTGTATATGTACTTCTAACTTCGCTATGCAATTATTCTGGACATATATATATATATATAGATATATGCATGGTTCATTTTCCATTTATTATTCTATATTGCATGCAATAAATTAAAGTTGATGCATATTTCGACATATATATATATATATAGCATTCATGTATTTATACATTGATACATTACCAAAAAAATTTGTTTGGTCAAGAGAAAAATTTGATTCAATTTTTAAAAATCAAAATATATATGTATTTTAGTCAAAGATTTATACAAATTCATAACATAGATAATTATCAAAACTTCTGAATTGGAGTTCGAATTATTCTAAATAAACTACTTGAAAAAAAAATTGGAATTTTTCTAATACAATTTAAAGGTCAATGTCGTTCAATTTTTGTGTAGTTATAGTTAGAACGAGTGTTTTAATTAGTTGAAATTAATTTTGTTTGAAATTGCTCGTGATCAGCGTATTTGCATTTAACTTGATTTATAAATTATTATTTGTGCTAGGCTCAAAATAGGGTCCTTTATATTTATTAGAAAAATAGATGCACGATGGGATTTGAGCCAACACTATTTCTATGTAATAAAGGGAGCGGAACAACATGACCGCACGAGCTATGGTGATTTGTGAGCTTTGCTTGTTATCACTTGATGCCACTCATCAACCAAAATGAGTGCAATTTGTTGCCACTACTTAACATCAATTATCGGTTATCTGGCTTGCAACTTCCGGATCACTCAATCTCCCCTATTATTACGAACGACTAATTCAATTGTTCACGATCACTCAACTTTCTACATTTTTTAGCCAGAACTCTAATTTCTATGGGGTTGCTTTGTTATGGGTCGGTGGGGGGAGTAATGGCTTCTCTTATATTGGTTTTCTCTGTTATGTGGGTGGGAGGAGTTGGGGGAGTTGGGTTTCATGAAAGGGGGAGTGTGATGAAGTGGAGTGGAATTCCTACTGCGTTGAGCTTATTTGCTTTCTGTTACAGTGGACATTCAGTCTATCCTACAATATATGCATCAATGGCGGATAAAACCAAGTTCTCTCGCGTAAGTACTGATAAATCTGCAAGTTTTATATAATGGACCTTGATAAGATGGAAACATGTTATGTTTTTACATTTTCTTGTAATTGATATTCTGATTTATGCACTCCTAAGGTAAAAAAAAAAAACTTTTTTTTTGCAGTTGTGATAAATAGATATATTGATCAAAAAGGCCGTTTTTGTTGATTTTTTTAAAAATTTTTCATTATTTTTTTGTCTTATATTGTGATTAGTTCAGTCATGTGCATGAATTAAAGAAATCACTTTTATGTGATGAGGAGGTGGGGTTGAGTATACTAATCATCTTTAGTTGAAGATAATATTACATCCGGATGTTCATATATCCGAAAAGTAAATCACAGAATATCACATCATCGTGCGGCAAAATTGAAGATGATGTGACACTTTGAGATTTGATGTCCGAAATTGTGATGTTATTATTATTTTGTTATATAGAACAAAAGGGAGCTTTATTATTTTTTTTTGGGTTTTGCTTACACTTATAAAAATGTACATATAAAATAATTGAGGAGTTCACTTTAGGTGCTAAACAAAAGTTGATCCTCCTAGAGTTTTATTTTATTTGTGGGGCATTTACATACATGCCGCTTACTAATATATGTATTTACATATCTAACACCTAAGCTTTACGTATTATGTTAACATCACCCAAATCTTTCACATCACATAAAAAATGCCACTATTTTAACTTTTAAAAAGTGAAATACACTCTTTTCATGTATAAGAAAGATGACATATGAGTAAAAATGGATGTTTAGGTGTTAGATTTGTAAATACAAAAGCATTGTGTAGTATATGTATGTAAATCTTCCTCTGTTTATTTACTTTTTTTTTTTTTGGAAAAATATTCGAGTGATTGAAAACTTTTACAGAGCAAAACAATTTAATCTCAAAAATGTTTAAAATATCAGATTTTAGTCCTTGGTCTCTTTAACTTATGCTGAAACAGTCTCCCATCATCTCTTTTAGAAGAACAGACTAGTACAGTTTAGAAATTAAGTTGACATTTCTATATACTTCAAGACAAAAATGATGTATAAATAACATGAAAACCAGTCTAACATTTTATCATTTTCTTCTGACTGCAGCAAATCGTAAAATACGAGCTTTTTATGCACAACATTCTATTTTAACTAATTAGTTGCAGGTCCTTTCGCATTTCATTTGTCTGAAATTCACTCCCCAATCCCAACACTTCATCTTCCTAAAATGATTTTCCCATCTTTTGTATTGCAGGTTTTGTTTGTCAGTTTTGCTGTCTGCACCATCAACTATGGAGTAATGGCAGTCGTGGGATACCTCATGTTTGGCCAAGCTACAAAATCTCAAGTAACATTGAACCTTCCAGTGGAAAACATGAGCTCCAAAATTGCAATCTACACCACTTTGATCAACCCATTAGCCAAATATGCTCTCATAATTACCCCACTTGTGAACGCCATTGAAGAGTGGCTCCAGGTCTCAAAGAGCAGATTCATTGGCATTCTAATCCGGACTGTAATCCTGATTAGCACTGTAATTATAGCACTAACTGTGCCATATTTCGGATATGTCGTAGCTCTTACTGGTTCTTTTCTCAGTAGCAGTGCAACAATGGTTCTGCCATCTCTGTGCTACCTTAAGATATTTAAGAGTTCCAGGCGTTGGGGTCTGGAGTTGGTGATGATTTTGGCTATTTTGGTGGTGGGAGTTTTTATTGCAGTGATTGGAACTTATGTTTCTATGAAGCAGATTGTAAGCAGTCTATGAAAATAAGAACTATATATTATCTGAACATATTAGATGTATGAGTATAAGATATATAGAAATGAGAATGATAGTATGGGCTTTTTGAGAACGAGGAATATGTTGAAAATTGCAGAAATTTGAGATTTTATGAATGAAAAACACCAAAAATAAATTGAAAGACTGATTTTTAACTAAATCAACTTGTGTGGTACTCATTTAGTTGAGTTGAGTCCATTTAAGCATCAATTCAATCCTTCTGAAATGTCCTGAACTGCTTTGTGTGAAAATTTATACTTGGTTATAAAAGACTTTTTAAAATCTCAAATTTTTTGTAGTTACAAAATGTTTCAGCATAAAAAGAATTCTTTGATTGGCCTTGATTAAGGTGATGTTTCATTAAGAAAAAAATGTCAATTGAAAGACAAATTTTTTATGCTTAACTAATCGAATGTAGAGATTTTCAAAATTAAGTTTGGACTCGTTCTAACTTTATTTTTCATAAACTTTAGTCAAAATGAATTTTTTGACAAGACAAACTTAAGGATACGACTAAGATCGCCAATTTAATGCTTGTTATTTTCACTAAAGCAAATGTTCACTATATTCATGTTATTTTGACCCCCAATTAATGAACTTAAGTAAAAGGGCACTTTTGTAATGTGGTACCGCTCATACTCGCCAATGCCTACCTATGCATAAGGATAATGTCTTTTATCGACACCAACTAAGGGTGGATAATGGGATGAGCCAAGGTCAGACCATATTGGCTAGATCTTGAGATTGATTAATTCCTCTATTTCAAGCTTGAGCTTGAGTTTATTTCAAAATGGTTGAGTCGGCTCACATGCTACTTATGTATTATAAAACATAAAAATTAATATTAATGCAAATAATTAATTTAGTAAAGTTATAAAAAAGAAATTAGAAGAGATGTAATGAGAAATTACTTTATTCAAGTAATTGGAATGCATTTTGTTATGAGCTTTTAGTAACTTTGTACTCAAATTGTTATTTTAATTATATTATGTCATAATATTCTATTAATAAGCTGGCTCGAGAGCTAACAAATCGAGTCATAGAAGCTTGGGTTTTAGCTAATCGAGTTCTATTCACAAATCATTTATTTAATCAATTATTGACAATATCGTATATCAATGTCATCATTAATAGTATCATCCATCATTACCAATTATCACTAGCCATGTTAAAGCTCACACTCACCAATGCCTACCTATACATAAGGATAATGTCTTTTATCGACACCAACTGAGGGTGGATAATGGGATGAGCTAAGGTCAAACCATATTGGCTAGATCTTGAGATTGATTAATTCCTCTATTTCAAGCTTGAGCTTGAGTTTATTTCAAAATGGTTGAGTCGGCTCACATGCTACTTATGTATTATAAAACATAAAAATTAATATTAATGCAAATAATTAATTTAGTAAAGTTATAAAAAAGAAATTAGAAGAGATGTAATGAGAAATTACTTTATTATGGAATGCATTTTGTTATGAGCTTTTAGTAACTTTGTACTCAAATTGTTATTTTAATTATATTATGTCATAATATTCTATTAATAAGCTGGCTCGAGAGCTAACAAATCGAGTCATAGAAGCTTGGGTTTTAGCTAATCGAGTTCTATTCACAAATCATTTATTTAATCAATTATTGACAATATCGTATATCAATGTCATCATTAATAGTATCATCCATCATTACCAATTATCACTAGCCATGTTAAAGCTCAACTTAGCCAACAAAACCAATGCTCGCCAATTGTCAACATTAATGTTGAGAGTTGTAACTGCCACCAATTAGGTCAATGTATGCTGACACCATCAAGTTTGTTTCCCACTTCATCATTAAGGTCGACACATATCATCGCTATCAATTTTCATTTCCTATTCTTATTAGGTTTTATGTCTCCCTTTTGTAATAAAAATAGTCAAGCATAACATTTATATCGACACTTACATTGTCATATTAGTGGTCACTATCACCAAGGAGGTTGAACCCTTCCATCACTAACAAGGCCAATATCTATAGATCATTGATGAAAATGTTGTCACACAATTTCCAACAATGCTAATGTCTCTCATTTTCAACAATGCAGATGCTCACTATTATTAAGTTTCATTGCTAATAAGGCCAACACTAATTATTGACATTAACTATGACGTCTACCATCACAGGCAAGGCAAATACTTTGCATTTGCATTGACACCAATATTGATTACTACTATCATGAAAAAAGTTCATGTTTATCATCAAGATCAACATTGCATTTTTCATAACTAATAAGTTCAACACATTTCTTTTCCACTAATGCTAGCATATATTGTCACCTTCGAGACTAGTGATTTGCATTATCTCCACTAAGTTTGAATTCACTAATAACATTAACATTATCAAGGATACCACACATCATTGCAACGCCAACATTAATGTTATCATCTCTAAAAAAATTTGATGTCTACCTTTACTAATAATGTTGATACTTGCATAAACATCAATGCTAATGTATGCATACAACATTAATCTCTACGATAACCATAAGCTTGGCACCCATCATTGACACCTATAGTTATATTCATCGCTGATAACAATGCCAACATATGTCGTTGCTAATATGACTGACGTCCAATATCTCCATTGAGATCAATACCCGTTGTCATCATCAAGAACAATATTGATTGAGGCCATTGAAATAAGTTCTTCAAATTTACTTAGGATATGAATTGAAGAGGTATGCAGTTCAAAATAATTCCCAAAATAATGATGTGGCATGATATGGTGGAAGAAAAATCCATCTTCTTATATTTTTTGTGGGTCCAATTTGTTCTCTCGTATATTTTTTAATTAAAAATCAAATAAAGTATTTTCTCTGATAACATGAAACAAAGAAATATTGAGACTTAAGAAAAAAGAACATAAAACTCTCAGTAAATTGAATTGTTCATAGTCTAGCCTTGTATAGAGGTTTATAAGGGTGATAAATAGGAAAGAAATAAATATATCCTAACAATAACAAAAATCTTAGTGATACAATTTTTTATATAATAATAAATATGACACTTAGAGATTCATCATATTACTCGAAATCAGTTATCTTTCAAGCAAACCTCAATCCCCTGATGGCAAGGAGAATAGACTATGCAATTCCTAAAGGCATGCCCACCTATTTTCTTGGCTCAATCCAGAAAGCATTTCATCTCAAGAGAGAAATCATATGGCCATATTGTAATAATTGTCATCTAAGGAGGCATACTTGTTATTAGAAGCGCATGCTAGCCAAACTTCTTATGTTAATGTTTTAATAAATAGATAGTATGATACATATTGTTTCTTTTTTTTCTAGTAGGAGAAGGAACGTACATTTCAACAATGCCTTAACCTAATAATAGGGGTGAGCCTTCTTTTACTAGTGTGAGCTGGGTTTAGACATTTTAAGATTAGGGATACGACAGTGTAAATATTTAGAAAGTCTAAACTATACAAGACGAAGATATATGAATATTAAAGTATACCAAGTATTATAAGGCTACATTTATTACGAAGTCATTGACCACCTACCACTTTAATTATTTGATCAAAAGCCTGCCCACATGTAGGTTTTCCTGTTGTAATAGATAATATTGGGTCTTACTAATTAGAAAAAAAATATCAAAGTGTCTTATGACTCCTAGCTTCAATGCTACAGGAGTTATGCAATCAAATTGACTAGTGGGTTTGTGATGAGTTAGGCTCTGGCGCCTAAGCGCTGAACCTGGCGCCTAGGCGCCACAGAGGTGATACCTACTTTCCCTCATCTAGGGAAAGCGACCGTCTTTTTAGCATTTGGGCTTCTAGGCGCCAGAAACTTGCGCTAGACATCCATGGGCTTAGTTTGGGACGTCCTAAAGGGCATTTTGGGCTCCTAGGCACCACAGTCTGGCGCCTAGGGTCAATCTAGCCTCTAAAACCCTTATTAAAATTGGGAGTGCCCGACTGATGATTTTCTGGATCCAAAACTACTAGAGACCACATGTAACTTAATTATGATCCCTTAACTTCAAAAAAGAGTATTTTTATAGGAGAATTTTTGGCCAACGGGCGCTCTAAACTATGACGCAGGTAAGATGTTTCAAACCCTATTTTTTTTGTAGAGGCGTAGGAGGGCTCCACGACTTCACTTAACCTCGAGGAGGCTCTGAATGGATACAGAGGTACCTCTAGACACCATAATAGGCATCAAATATGTCTGATGTCCTAAGTAGGCTCGCTCGACGGCGGATTCTCCAGGGAAATGACAAATTATCGCAGACCATTGTTTCGTGCCTCGAGCTAGTCGATTGGACACTCTACATATATGAAATCAAAAATTGAAGCCAACGGTTGATGGAACATGTTAACATCTAAGGGAATTCAACGGTTATTATACATGTCAGAGAATACTAAGGATATTGATAGATGATCTCTCATAAATTGAAATTAATTATCTATCATTACAATCTCATTTGATGACATAAACTCAACTATTGGAGCTTGCATCAGTGGTCCATAAAACAGCTTTACCATTAATAACCAAATTTCACTAAAACAGTCAATGTGCTAATTAAAAAAAAAAAGAGCATATATGTATAATTTTTAAGGAAATAACGTGTTTCAAAAAATAAGATAATTTATTGTCCTTGGTCTAGAGTACTGTACTTAATAAGGATAAAGAAATCAAATCAAGGAATGATTTCTACAAATTTCTGGAAGATAAAATTAGTATTTGGAGTTATTTGTCTGTACGCTGAAAGCTCCTTCCTTTGCATATGGCTTCCTCCCTTGTTCATCTACCCAACCATACCTTGATAAGAAACACTATTTCCCTCATAAAAACTCATTCCTCTAATAAGTCTAATCTCATCCAATTCCACGCCCAACTCCTCCGCTCATACCTTATTCTCGACACCTTTGTCTGCAACACCATTCTGAAAGCTTACATGCAAACCATCTCTCCTTCCAAAACCCTCACCTTCTACAAGCACATGCGAAGCCTTGGTGTTCCTGGTAACTCATTCTCTTCCTCCTTCGCTCTCAATTCATGCATCAAAATCTCCTCTTTATGTATTGGACAGCAGCTTCACGGAAGGATTGTCCAAGATGGCCACCAATCAGATTCTGTTCTGTTCACCTCCTTGATGTCTCTTTACTCCTTGTGCAGGGAACTGGACAGTGTCCGCACAGTGTTCGATGATATGCCAAACAAAGATACTGTAACTTGGAACGTGCTAATTTCTAGCTTTGCCTGCAATAACCGAACCAAAGATGCACTGCTTCTCTTCGACGCAATGCAGAGCCCAGAATATGGGTTAAAGCCCGACGCCATTACTTGTTTGCTCCTACTGCAGGCATGCGCCCACTTAGGCGCACTCAACTTTGGTGAGCGCATGCACAAATATGTTGAAGAACATGGATTTGGAAACCTTCTCAATATTAGAAATTCTCTAATTGTAATGTACTCAAAAAGTGGGGCTATGGAGAAGGCTTATAGAGTGTTCCGTGACATGTCTGAGAGGAATGTTGTTACCTGGAGTTCAATAATTTCAGGGTTGGCAATGAATGGCTATGGAAGGGAAGCCATAAGTGCTTTCAAGGAGATGCATAGGGAGGGTGTGGCTCCTGATGAACAAACGTTTACCGGGGTTCTCTCAGCTTGCAGCCACTGTGGGTTAGTGGATGAAGGGATTAGTTTGTTTGATGTGATGAGATTTGATTATAAACTTACTCCCAATGTTTGTAGGGAGGGTGTGGCTCCTGATGAACAAACCTTTACCGGGGTTCTCTCAGCTTGCAGCCACTTTGGGTTAGTGGATGAAGGGATTAGTTTGTTTGATGCGATGAGATTTGATTATAAACTTACTCCCAATGTTTGTCATTATGGATGTATGGTTGATCTTTTTGGCCGTGCTGGTTTGCTTGATCATGCCTACAATTTTATAGTCAGTGAAATGGTAGTTCAGCCGGATGTGACAATTTGGAGGACTTTGCTTGGAGCTTGTAGAATCCATAGATATGTTGAGCTTAGCGAACGTGTTATGGAGCATCTGATTGAGTCAAAAGCTCAGCAAGCTGGAGATTATGTCTTATTACTCAATATCTATGCTTCTGTGGGTCATTGGAATAAAGTGGCAGAGGTAAGGGGGTTGATGAAGGAGAAAGGGATTCAAACAAGCCGTGGTTGCACTACGATGGAGCTGAATGGAAGAATTCATGAGTTTGTTGCTGATGATGACTCTCATCCAAGGAAGGCAGAGATTTATGGAATGCTTGATGAGATTGGAAAGCAGCTTAAAATGGCAGGTTATGTGGCCAACATGAGCTCAGAGCTGCATGATTTGGATGAGGAGGAGAAGACGGATGTACTTTTTTATCACAGTGAGAAGATAGCTCTTGCTTTTGGAATTCTTGCTACTGCTCCAGGAAGAACACTTAGAATTGCGAAGAATCTTCGGATATGCGTTGATTGCCATGATTTTACAAAGGTATTTTCGAGCGTTTATGGTAGGATGGTGATTGTGAGGGATCGGAACAGATTCCACCATTTCAGAGATGGAAGCTGTTCCTGTAATGAGTACTGGTAAGTGAAAGTGACTATGGCCATTAGGCATTTGCTTCTTATGAATGCTGATTAAAGAATTTGTCTCAGCGTGTCTGAAAAGATCAGTAAAATTCTTTGCGCTTTTGCTTCTTGAGGTTAATACATCTTCAAACATGTTTTTTTGAGACCCTGAGGGACATTTTAGATACAGAAAGAATATTTAAGATGATGACACTTGTTAGGCTTCATCACTTATGTAATGTTAGATTAATATTGTTTATAAAGTTTATGAAACCCTTAATGTAATTATTTCTTTTTCATACAAGATGCTTGAAAATAAAATATCCTTGTTTTTTGCTTTTTTCTGAAGTTGGTTCTTACTAACCTGGCATTTTTTACTTATTTTCGTTTCAATGTTTCTCAAGTGAAGCCTCAAGCTGTATTGATATTCATGCATTCTGATTGAATAGTAGATGCTGGATTTTTTTGAACGTTATGTTTTATCATGTGACTTAAGAATTTCTGTAGCCCAAACAAACCTAAAATGAACCAGTTGGCACTTCATCTATTTGCCTGTTTTTGTTGGAAATAAATTAGTTGACAGATCTAGAAGAATTTTTTGTGTTCTGGAAACAAACTGCTAAATTTGTGACCCGAATTTGGTGGGTCCTGCTTATCGTCTCAAAAGTAAATTATGATGCTACAGATTAAAGTTTTAGAAGCAAACTGTGAAGACGCAGGTTGAAGGTTTGAACCATTAGATGAAATTTATAAGTCTTTAGATTGTAATTCGTGTGCTATTATTTTATTCTCTCTCATTTAATTATTTATTTTAAAGGTGTCTTGTTGAAACCACAAATACTCTTCTCTTTAGTGCAAAACATACTCTTTACCTGTAATATCTTATTTGATATAGCGCGTTATCCTTCTTTGCTTGTGCTTTTTTTCATCTTGGGTTTTCTACGTAAAACCTGTGATTTTTTTTTTGCTTATTTCATTGTTTGTTGCATCGATTCAATATCAAGTGGTATCAGAGTTGAGTTTTGATTTCGATGATGGCAACAATAAAGTACCATATGCCTCTTTTAGATCGCATTACAAGATTTTCTCTTTGACAGGTTAGGATACAAGCAGTCTTTGAGCAGATGGATCTAGTTGATGCACCACATGGGTTCAAAAAGATGTCCTCATTAGCAACATAATGATAGAACGACTCTTACTCAAATTCCTCTTCATTTGTCAAACCAGATTCTGCAGATAGGGTTGCTAACGATCCAATTTTGAGCCGAGCTAGGTCGGCTCGAACGAAATTTGATTCAAATTTAGGCTCTTATATCGACTCATTTTTTTCGATTTGATCTCACTTCGAGCCAAAATTGGAATCAATTTTTTTAGCAATTAACAGTCGTCGAGCTAAATTCGCCCAATTCATAGCCCAAACATTAGCAGGGTTGTTAACGATCTAACAATTATTGGTTGTGCGCATGAAATTCGATCCAAAATTTAGGCTACTTTACAAATAACTGTGACACTGACTAAAACTGAAGCTGAGTGTGTGACAATTACTGGACTAAGCACATTGAAATTTGTTATCACTTTGTTCGTGAAGTTATCTTATCGGTTGTGGTGATATTGTTGTGGGCAAGATCAACATCCATGATAATACTACATGTATGTTGACTAAAGCACTTCCAATAGCAAGTTTGAGCATTGCTTAAACTTGGTATTCATTCCTGATTATTAGAGTTTTGTGGAAAAGGTTGGCAAAATTATGTTCTTAATTCTTTGGAAATTTGTGTCAAGGTGGAGATTGTTAAATTTAAGCCCTGATTTTTGTGGGTCCCACTTATCATCTCATAAGGAAATTATGATCATGTGGATTGATGTTTTAGAAGGAAACCGTGAGCACAAGAATTGAAGGTTTCAACCATCAGATCAACCTTATAATGACCTTTAGATTGCAATTGTTGCGTTATTGCTTTATTGACTCTCTTTTGATTATTTCCTTTAAAGGGTCTTGCTAAAACTATAAAAATCTCCTCTTATGTTTTGTATAAAACACAGTTTTAACTTGTAATCTCTTATTTGATATAGTGAATTATTCTCTTTTGCTCTTGATTTTTTCCATCTTGAGTTTTTCACGTAAAATCTATGTTTTTTTCTTTTGTTTATTTCATTGTTTGTTGCATCGATTCAGTATACGCCATAAAACAAACATTGAGATCATTGCAGTCCATCATCAAAAATTTGAATTGTTTGATTAATATTTTCTTTTTAATGTGAAAAGAGGTAAAAACTATTCTATAAATTAAATTAGAAAAAAGAAAAAGCAAATACCAAAGACTGCCAGTAGATATATTAGTCCAAGTCCTGTTTTCCATGTTATAACAGAGGAACAAGGAATTTTGGTGAGGAAAATCCATGTTGGGTCCTAGAGCTGCTTCTCTTGCAACTTCTTCATGTTAACATTTGAATTAGAGCAAACTTGTCTAAATTGAGCCTGTTATAAGATTTTCTTAATAAATATATTGCGCACACGTGTGTGTGTGTGTGTTCGTGGTAACTAAGATAAATCCTGAGGTGTAATATCGAAGTGATACAACGCATAGTCGTTCTTTCATAAATCTTGACAAATTTTTTTGTGGAAGATTTACATAGGTATTGCTTAATTTCTAATGTTTACATATCAAACGTCTAAACTTTAACTTATATA
>NW_018165419.1:28136-32347 GCF_001263595.1 Phalaenopsis equestris
GCGTGTGGGCGGGCGTCTAAACTTTAACTTTTACTTTTTAAAATTACCAATGCATGAAAATGTATATTTACTTTTTAAAATTAAAATAATAATATTTTTTACGTGATGCAAAAGATTTTGTTCATCTAAATGTAAGAAAAATAATTATTCAGTTGTTAAATATTTAACTATATAGGAATTGATCGGTACATATAAATGCCCCCTTTCTTTTTTTTTTTTTTTTTTTTTTTTTTTTTTTTTTTTTTTTTTTGCAATTGGCAATTCATGCTCTTTGGATTTCATATATGACTAGGGCTATCAATTTAGCGCGAAGATTGCTAATTGCTCTAAATTGATTCTAATTTTAGCTCGGAACGAAATAAACGAGCCAAGCTTTGAGTCAAAAATTTAGATCAAATTTCCTTCGAGAAGATTTTGAGCCATATACAGATCGATTCGAACTTGCTCGAGATTGGCTCGAATTATTTTTTTTATAAAAATTATATATAAATATATATAATACTAATTAATTGAATATAACTAGTCATGGGTCGATTTCAAGCTGAAACTTGTTTTGATTTTGAGCAGGATTGATCCAATTTCAATTTGCAAAACTCAAAATTGAGCTTGCTCGTTTCGATTTCGAATCGGTTGTATTCAATTTCGAGCCAAATTGGCTAGAAATTGAACATAACGAGCTACAAGCTGATTTCGATTCAAACTCAATCCATTCAAGTCGATTTCAACATTGGTTATGATATCAAACTGTTACAAATGTAAATATCAAAGTTTAGGTTTTAGATATGTAAATAGAACTGTGTGGCATATATATAATTTTTCCAACATTTAAGCATGAATCATGTAATGATACTATCTAACATTGGGGTAAATTGTGCAACACAAATATGATATATCTAGTTATCTCTTAAAAAATAAACATATATGAAGTCAAAATGATAATGTACAAAATAAAAAATACACAATGAACTTCTCAAAATTCATGCACACCATGCACAATAAAAAGGAAGCTGTATAAAACTCCCATACATGACAATTAACTAGGTAGAATGTTACTAATTAACCACTCAATACACAATGAACTTCTCAAACTTCATGCACAGCATGCACAATAAAAAGGAAGCCGTATAAAACTCCCATACATGATAATTAACTAGGTAGAATGTTACTAATTAACCACTCATAAAATTTTTTTCCAAATCTCGATTGATTCATTATTTGCTAATTGGCATGACTTCTTGATCTTGATATTTTTTATATATAAGGATTTATGAAGTTGGTACCACTAGGCGTCAAAGACTTGACCCCAAGCAAGGTAATGTTTCAATTCTATCTTTAAATAGTAGGGATTCTACGCAAGTATACGTATTGTTATCAAGTAATATAGAGCTTTCTGATTAAGCCATGAATATCGATCCCATGGAGATCGAGGTTAATCACGGTGGTTTTCAAGAGAAGTTCTAGTATAGAATAATACGCCCTGCTTGGAAGGTCAATAAAGGTTTGTCTTTAATTCTATCCTACAACTATCACTACAATACTACTTCTACTACTAAATTAAAATACTTAGTGAAAATAAAAAAATGGGGTTTAATATATTAAAAGTACCATTACTCATACAATAAAATTAGTGACATGTGTAAGAAGTAAAATAAGTAGTGAGAGTGATTGTGACAAATAGGAGCAATTATATTATTTACCCTTACTAGAGATGCTATAAAGAATATTAGTTAATCTAAAGTTTGAATAGTTCTGAAGAAGGGCTAAGCATGGAAGATAATAACTCTCACTCTAGAGTTCCCTCTTATCCCTCCACCTGGTGGCTAACATATCGCATCAAAACCTAAAATAATAGTCCAAATTAAGGGGTTTTAGTCTGTCACTCTAAAGTCCTCTAATTCTACACCCACCAAATATTATTTCCCTATTTATTTTCACTCAATCATATGGACTACATTCTCATTCATACAATCTCATGTGATTCTACCACAGTTGATTGAGACAACACCATCACAGATCTTACATGTTCTCACAACAGATTTTAACATGCAGGTTGATCAAGTTTACATGTAAATGAGGAACAAAGTAAAATCATCACAGTATATTCTCACTCTACTCAATTATATATCCTACACATGCATACTAATTCATTATAAAAGGGAAGAACAAAGAAAACTACTCACTACACACGGAGAAACAATAAGCTACTCACTATACATGGAGAAACAACAAGAACTTTTCATTGAACAAGACTTTGAAAACATACAAACAAAGTTTTAGATTTAAATAAAAATACAATGAAAATACTTATCTTTTATGGAAATCAAACTCCCATTGTATAGCAAAAGCAATCTCCTTATAATCCTCTCCAAGAGCCTCTCACTCTCTCTCTTTCTCTCTCACCTTGTCGCTCACCTTGGGGCTCACGCCCATGCCTTCTTCTTCTTCTCCAAGCCTTCTTCTCCTCTTCTAATTAGTTCTAGAGTTCAAGAGGTCTTTTAAAAACATTTCCAAGCCTTATTTATAATTTCTCAAGAGTTACTTAAGTATATCTTCAAAAATGTTCAGATTCATTGAATCTTCCAAAAGGTGCATCGAGTTCCTCTTCAAAACTCCTTCTAACCACCCCAAATCCTTCTAGAAAGCCTCTTTTATGATTTGCAACGAATTCCCCAAGAGACGCGCGAAGCAACTCTTCAAAATTCGTCCAAATTTGATGTATATTCTAGAAGATATGTTGAAAACTGTCTTTGGCGCTTAAGTGTCGTTTTTGGGCGCTTAAGCACCCTCCTCTCTTTCTGGGTGGCACTTAAGCTCCAATTTGGACGCTTATGTGCCGGGCACAGGCACTTAAGTGCTCTATTTCGGCCCCCTTAGCTCTGGTGTGCCCCGATTTGACCCGATTTGCTCCAATTTGGTCCATTTTTGTTCTTTTTGCTCCAATCACTCAAAATTCTTCAATTTGATGTACCTACAACCATAAACACAAGAAAATATACATTTAAAGTGCAATATTATTATAAAATATAACATACAAAATAGTACATTTTTTAGGCACATCAGTATCCTCAGGTCCATCACTTCTTCACATATAAAAAGTACTGCATGAGATCCTCAATAACAAGTCACATTTTTTACACTTCACGAAAGCTTAACGACCATATTTACTTTGTAAATGTTGGGATTTTCTATCATGAAACTTTTAAGAACATTGGAAAAAGAAAAACACTTCAAGTTTATTAACACGCTTTGATACGAGTTTATAGATTTTGATTTCAGTATTATCAAACTACGTATTTTGCTCGATAGTTGGAAGCTTCAACTTCCATAGCATAGATCATGAATATGTAATATGCTTATGTATTCGAGTTCAAGTGTGAGTAAACATTATATTTGCTCACAAAGTCACCAAAAAAAATAACTTTTTTGAAGTAAATTTATACAAAAAGGATTTTACATGCATAAAATTCAAATTAACTGTATTGACGACATGTGCGGTCCCAAACAAAATCCTCAATGACAAAGGAATTGGGATGTACTTGCAATGTAATCATGCACACACAATCATGTTGGAGACATTGACATCGATATAGCCCATAGCGTGCAGTCATGAAACCATCGCTAATGAAAAAGATTTGTGAAAGTCATGACTTGGGCAGGAGACAATTGAGAAGTTAAATGGGAAGTTAATATAAGATGTATAAATGAGACATTTGAGAAGTTAAAGGAGACAATATGAGACAATTTGTTGTTACTAGACAAATAAAATGTTGTGCGAGTAAATAGTAATATTTGCATGCTAACATATATAAATGCAAACTTTGAGTGTTCTATTTACAAATCCCTCAAATTATTTAAGATCACATTTATTCAACAATTTACTAAAATAAAGAGTGTCATGCATTTAAACTCAAAAAAAAAATCTAATTAATTCAACCATTGAAATGATAATATAGCATTTATCTTTCAATTTAAAGAAGCATATCATATTTCTTTCAAGTTATATGTTAGATATTGTTGAATGCAGAGATAGAAGAATAAAAAAGTAGAGAAGTTCGATATAAAAATGGAGAAGATAAAGAATACTTCGTCTCTTGTTATATTTTCTAAAAACAAAAAAAAAAAGTCCTTGTGGATGGCGAATCATTTTCATAGGTTTTAGTAGACTCCAACCAATGATATTTGCATAAGTGACCACATCCAAAAAAAAAAAA
>NW_018165419.1:32680-35976 GCF_001263595.1 Phalaenopsis equestris
TATATATATATATATATTATATATCGTATTGTAATTCTAATGGGATGTACTACTTTTCAAGAAATCAAAAAACTGCCGCTCTTGCTTCTGAGAACGTAGGCAAAGTTCTTGATTCCTACGTCTTCTTCGCGCTAGTTTCTCAACACCCACGAAATTAATGAATTTTTAACTGGTAGGTTGACCAAATATCTTTCTATTCCATATAATCAAATTAACCAGATTAAGTCGAGTGATTTGCCAATTTGTTTATGCCGAACTAATTGGATTTGTTTATTGATTCGTGTTTTCTTGTGGATATATTTGCAATATTCTAATCAGATCACCGCCCATACTTTGAACGCCCATACTTTGAACCTAGACTGGACTTTTATATATATTTGTATATATCTATATATGTAATACTAATTTATACATTTACTTTTTTATATTCAAAATATATATAATCAAAAGTATAGTAATGAAGGGTTATAGGAGATTCTCCCCGCATCATTGTCAAGCACCGTTAGACTTAAAATACTCGCATCCTTCCAAGCTCAACAACGTATTCCCAGCGGCAACAACAACGGCGTGTAGTTGCCGTTGTTCGTTTCTCCCCCACGTCGTCCTGTCTTTCCTTCAACTTCAATCTCAGAACCAGATTCAACTCCAACAAGATTTTACAGCCTCAGATTACTACTCCATAGCAGAGCACTTAAAAGCTTCTGCACTGTAATTAATGGCGTTGAATGTAAAATTCCCCAACGTATTTGGCTATAAATAGAGGGTTTAGTTACTTGAAATGCAGATTCATTGTAGCAAATTAAGCATTATGAAATTCATTCTGCTTGTCTTCTTCTTAGCTCTGCCTTCCTTTTGTTCTGCTTTGGAAGCTCAAGGTTTTGATTTCTTCTACCTTGTTCTGGAGGTAATAGCAGTTCATCGCTAGGAGATCTGCATGATTGTATATGATTAGGAGAGATTTATCATGAGTTTATGATAATATTATGACTGATTAATTTGTTTGTGCTTCAGTGGCCAGGATCATTCTGTGGTGCCACGCAGAGCTGCTGCTACCCTAATTCTGGCAAGCCAGCTTCAGACTTTCTAATCCATGGACTTTGGCCTAATAACAAGGATGGGTCTTATCCTTCCAATTGTGACCCCAACACTCCATTTGATTCATCACAGGTTGGTTAGTTTAATCTTTTTATTTTAAATAAAATAGAATTAAAAAAAAACGGATTTTAATTTGATGATGATGAATTTTATGTTCATATTTAGTTGACTCGAGTTTAAACATAAGTAATCAGATAAAGATTATGTTGCATTAATTTTATGATATTTCTACTATTAAAAGTATTTACATGCATAATGAACTTCTCATGCAATTATACACGTTAATATCATATTAAAAATAGAATTATGAACATTTTTAAGAAGTTAAATACATATTTTAAGTGTGGTTGGCTACAATAATAAGTGGGGTTGGCTGCATTAATATTTTTTCTTCATTTGTTCGGCTGCATAAGTTCAAAGTAACAAATTGCTAATGTTTAGATGTAATTGAATTATGTAAATACATAAGAATTGTGCACTATTAAAAAAAATTAAAATTATGGTTCAAATTATAACACAAAGCTGGGGCAGTCACATAAATAGCACTGAGACATTATTATTTACAAAACCAGCCCCCCTATTTCATCTATTTTTCAAATTATCACTTAAATATTGAAGTTTACCATGTACAATAACTCATATTTTTTCATTAATTTTACAAATTCTTGATGATTTGATGGTTGCACACGTAAATATATTGGTCTATGTTATCATTAAAAATAATCAAATTAAAAAAAAGAGTTTATATCCACATTATAAATATATAATAAATTTAATTAATGCAGATAAGTGATTTGAGCAGCAGCATGGCAACAGAGTGGCCATCACTGGCTTGTCCAAGCAACAACGGGGAGTCATTCTGGGCTCATGAATGGGCAAAGCACGGCACTTGTGCTGAATCTGTTCTTAATGAGCATGATTACTTCCATGCTGCACTTAGTCTGAAGGACAAGGCAAATGGCATTCTACAAATGCTGAGCAGCTCCGGTAAGTTTTATATGAAAATGTTTCATGAGCTGTTATTTTAGTCCTAGAATATTGCTATAATTATATTTTTAAATTAATCTCCATATTATTAAAATGAAGCTAACAATTCAAATGTTTTACATTTGATCAGGCATTGAACCCAATGATAATTCGTACAGCGTAAACAGCATAATAGAAGCGATAAATGGAGGAATTGGATATGCGGCGGGCATCGAATGCAACCAAGATGAATCCGGGAGCAGCCAGTTGTACCAGGTCTATCTGTGTGCAGACACATCTGCCTCCAGTTTTATTAACTGCCCAGTGTTTCCCAAAGGGGGCTGCTCCGGCGAAATTAAATTTCCATCTTTCTGAGGGATTAATATCGTATTAGTGTATGTTACCCTCATCATCTCATGTATTTGTTGTTGATAAATAAAGTTTTATGATTATTTGGATAAAATTGGCGTGGGGTTGTCAATGGTTCGATTTCGATCTGAGCTGGGGTGGGGTCGGGGCTCGTTGTATTTAATTTCGAGCCCGGCGGACTCGAGATTGAGTTGAGCTCGATCCGACTTGGAAAGTGTAACGAGCTGGCTCAAATTGTCTTATTTGGATCCATTTCAGCACAGAATTGGCTCAAAAATTAAACTGGCTGATTCATATTAAGATATTTGGTTCCATTTCAGCTTGAAATCGGCTTGAAATCGGTGGGTGACTTGTTATGTTCAATTTTAATTAGTGTTAAATATATAATTTTTATAAATAAAAGTATTACAAGCTGATCTCGAGTTAGTTTGAGTCGATTCATGTATGGCTCAAAATCAGCTCAAAAAAATTTCGATCCAAAGTTTCGGCTCATAACTCAATTCACTTAAATCTATTCTATCTCTATCTGAGTCGAAATTTGAATCAATTTCAAGCGATTAAAGGCCTTCAAACTAAATGCACGGCGGTAAATTAGGTTTTTTTAGTTGATTTTTTTAGATAAATTGATTTTCTTGAGCGCATGAAAAGGAGACGTATTATTATTAATATAATAAATTATTAATATTACGAGCTTCAAAATTAAAAATAAATTTTAGATATTCTTTAAGATTATTTTAGCTGACTTTTTTGGGTGACATTTAGAACTGTGTGGGATCATAATTTTTTTTAAAAAAAGAGAGAAAAAGCGAAAATTAAACATTAATTAAAATAAATCAAAATTAAAACTTAAATATTCTAATATATGA
>NW_018165419.1:36014-48045 GCF_001263595.1 Phalaenopsis equestris
TATATATATATATATAACGAATAAAAAATTAAATAAGAACAAGTTGTAAAGCCAAAAAAAAAAAAAAAACTATTTTAATTTAGCTATTATAAATATACATCTTCAATCAAATCCGACAATTCCTCATTTTTATCAAAATCACAAATAATTGATTTTATATAGACCTTATTGTAATATTGTACCAATATTTATTATTAATAAACTCACAGTAATTTTTATTTTATTTTATTTTATTTTGTAGTCTTATCTGGACAATATATATCACTTAAAATATATGTTTAGTTGCTGTTGAAACATGTGATATTACTATCAATCTACTTATCCAATCATTACAATGATGTATATGATCCATTTCCTAAACAGTCAGAATTTGAAATCCATAAAAATTATAAAGTTTTTGAAAAATTTAATTTTGATGAGATTCAATTTTAAAACAGTCCAATTGAATTTTTAAGTGTATTTTTTTTTTGGATTCTTGAAATATTTAATTTAAAATCTATTAGAAAATTAACTAATGATAGTAATTGGTAAGAATCGATATTATTCTGTCTACAATCCAATGGTGTACATCAGGGAAGCGCCGACATGAATCTCGATGAGATTCAACGAACGAGGAGATAAAATAATACAACTAAGGAGGGCTCACCGATAGGAGAATAAATGACCCACTTGACCAGATGCAACCTCCTGAACCAGGGTTGGAGGTCGACTGGTGCAGGCCACCCGTACTAAGTACCAAGGCCAATCGAGGCGAACAAAGCATCGATTTGCCTATCATTGCAATCCAACTCAAGGGAAGAGTTCAATATGACAAGCTTCTCGGAGATGCCCACGAGATTCCTCATCATGAGTGATGAATCCTAAATTGTATTTTGTGAACACACCTCCAGAGTTATAGTTGGATGAAGGAGGAAGGTGGAAGTAGGGAAGAAGTCAACAATTAACTGTATGAAGAACGGGGAGAAGTCTCTTTAATTGTCATTTTGCCTCATATATTATAGGGGTGTATTTGTGCAATTGCATAAATGAAAAAACATTTATGGAAACCGTTCTTAATGCAATTGATGCATTAATTAATTTTATAGATTTTATACTATATTTGTATTACAATTTGAATTCTAATATAACGGTAATTGACTGGTTGACCAGCTTGAATTTGATCAGCTCAGCCAAATTATGATCTCGTCCGTCATAGTAAAAACATGTCGACCGACTAACTTGTGATAATGACTCTTGCATGTGTCTTGGTCGGTTGGGACTACGGGCATAGTTCGCCGACTAAATCTCTCGCAATAATGTGTTAACATATTCTAATTGCACAGTTCCTTGTTGGACGGCAGCCATCGGGGTCGTTCGAGTGCTTTGAGATTCGTGTTGATGGTTTTAATGTATGCAATAAGCTAAGAATTGACAATAACATAACTGACAGATATTCTGGAGGATCCCCTCTTCAAGGATGAGTCATATATCAAATTACAGTGATTCGCCCTCTGCCTGATAATCTTGTCTCGTTCTACCAATAGGAGCTCCTCATCTATGGATCAACAGTCGATTGTCAGACTAGAACAATCGATCGGCAAAGTCAAGTTGATTGAGTAAGTCTTGCTGACCTGAAAGCCATAAAAAATTGTTCAAAAATCCCGATTCAGCACATTCTGACAAGTAGGACTCGTGATTTTAACAAACCATGTTGAAGGTGCTTGAGTCATAAGCCCATACATGTAAAATACTTATAATATCTTGTAACACCCCCATTAAAAACAGGGGCAAGAATGCAACTCTAACTAGATTATATTATATCCCCTCCTCTGTAAATAGAAGAATCATTTTATGAGAAAAGATTAATCAACAAGATGTTTTAATATTCATTACTATGTATCTCTCTCTCTACTTCTCCTATCTTGGCGTTCTATTCCTTAGATGTGTGTCACAGACAAATCTAGATTCAACAAATGCATAACTAAGAAATCAATAATTCTATGATTTGCCCCTAAATATGTTATTCTTTCCTAGTTATTGTAATGTATATTGGCTATGAAAATATCAACTTTATATTGAGGTTCTTCACTAATAATGTCATTTTTATAATGAAAGCATCATCAACATCAAAATTTAATACATTTGTATCTTCAATATGGATTATAGCAAAAACTCGTTACTTTATAAATTCATCTATATCACTAAATCTTAATATAATTATCATTTAATCATAATTTGATTTATCACAAGCTTCATTAACTATAATAAATATTTTTTTTATTATCAATTTCCTTTCATATAAACTTTTGAAACTTTGTTTAATAATAGCGATAAAGCCTCTCTTTAAATTTTAGAAGGTTCATATAAATTTTTTCAAAAACATTTTGTAACATCACTATATCAATGTTCTCATAATACAAAGTCAAAACTTAGTCAATTTAATGAACTATCACAATTATTCGATTCTTTAACTTTCATCATAACATTTAAAAGCATAACATAAAAATACAAACCACTTTGTAACATCAATATAAATTTTGAAGCTGATTTCTTGCCACTTGTTGAGAATGTTATTTTTCAAAATTTTTATCACAATGCTATCATGAATTTATGATATGATTGTACATAAAAAAAGTGTCAGCACGAATCTTAATGAAATCCAATAGCCAACAAAGAAAATGATGTGGCAGGCTGGGATCCATTAAGGGTTGTTCGAGAGCATGTATTTATCCGCTCAGCTCCTCCTGACAGGGAGAAATTTAACCCCATGATGGACGAAAGTCAACAAACCTCCTAGAGGGTCACTTAGATGGACCTCACATGAACAATTCAATAGGACTCTCGTCCAAGTAGAGTGGATGGCAGAAGCCCCCTGAATCTTTGAAATGAGGCTGACACTTCTTGATCAACCATTCAGCCATGGCAGCTCAAATCATAAACCATTGAATGCCTTTTCAAACTCCCATTCCTATAACTATATATTGCCCAAAATACCCCCCATCGTACCTACTTTACTATGGATACAGATGTAAACTTACGATTCCCATTTCTATAAATAGGGTCTCATTTTGTGAATAAAGATTACGTGATTTTACTGTTCAATATTGTGCTCTCTTGGTTCTTTTCTTTATTTTCGCGCTCTATTCTTTAGTTATATCTCTCGGACACATTTGAATTCAACAATGACAATTTTTTTTATTGTTTGTTAATGATAAAAAATTAATTTTTTAGTCTATAATTTTCTTTAATGGGCATTAATCACTATGAGTAACTTTCATCCAAATTAAAAAGCATCCATTTTAAAAGCATTAAACCTAAAACATCTATGAGACTTAGCAAAAAGTAAACACATAAAGTAATAAGCACAATTTGCTTTCAAAAAATATTTTAGCCAATATTAAAACTAAATTATATGAAAGGAGAAAGCAATGGTCATTGGGGGGCTTATTTTTTGCCTTTTTTTTTAATTTTCTTCACTACAAAATACGACAAACATGATGATGAAAATCAATGTAAGGGGATTATTTATTGATTGATTGATTTATTTATTTATTGAGAAATTGATCTTTAATTGCAATATATATTATATATTAATGTGGGATTATTTATTGATTTATTTATTTATTTATTGAGAATTTGATCTTTAATTGCAATATATATTATATATTAATGAAAATATATTAGATATTAGTAATTAGTGATTTGGATGTGCTCCTATTTATTAAGAAAATCTATCTTGACTGAAGGAGAAGCGTATACTAACAATGTTTCCAAACTTAGGTGCGAAGTAGGTGGTGAAGGGGGAGTTAAGCTTATCATGTCCTATTTATTAAGAAAATCAATCTTGACTGAAGGAGAAGCGTATACTAACAAAGTTTCAAAACTTAGGTGGGAAGTAGGTGGTGAAGGGGGAGTTAAGCTTATCATGTATTATACAATATAATCATAATTTTTATTGCATATTTTTTAAAAATAAAATACAATTATTAAATTAAAATTAAAAATATTATTAAATATTTAACTTTAGTGGGAGGAGATTATTAAGTGTTGTATCAACATTAAAAAATTTCAAAAAATTTTAAGTGAAATGATAATCACCCCTAATTACACTGGTGTTGCAGGATGGAGAATTTGTGACAGTAAAATGATATATTAACGTCATAAACTTACATGATAATCTAGTACACATAATTTAAAGAAATGTTCATAGAGGAGGCACATGATGTTTTTACGTGTAAAATGGGAAAAAAATCACGGGGCATTAATACAGTTGGAATAGTTTCATCATGTCATTATAGGTTACAAGATTTTACCGACACTTGACTAATTGGAAGCAATATTACACGGAGTGAGCTAAGGGGAGTCGTGGAATATGTTGGAGAAGTGGCGGCGGCTCAGCTATTATGAAGGAAGACTAACAAAAGAGGCTCAGTGCCAGAAAAGTTTGATGTCAGCATCATCAATAGCCGCGGTGGTCCAATGGAAGCAACAGTGATGGTTAGAAAGCACAAGTCCGAAGGCGGCGGCGCAGCGACGAAGGTGTTTCGATAGTGACGACACTTGACGACGGTATCTGGCATATTGATTGAGGTGGTTGAGAAGTCATGTTGCGGATTGTGATCCGACGATGGCAACAGTGGTCTGGCGGAGATGAGTGTAGTCCAATAGTGGCGTTGGTCAGACGATAGTGGCCGAGCAATAGGGTTCCAGCTATGGCGGCTTAATGACAGTGGTCGGAAAACAGCGATGGTCAGAGGTTGGTGGTCTGGCGGGGGCAAGGGGACAATGGCCGTGGCAGCGACCAAACGATGGTGGTCGGGGAACTGTGGTTCTGCAGTGGCAATGGCTCTATGACAACGGCCAGACAATAGTGGTCTAGTGGAGGTAATAGCCAGGTAACGACCATTGTGGTTGGTGGTGGCGATAAAGATGATCAAATGGTGATAGAGCTCAGGAATCCTCAAGAGTTTGAAGCTCCTTCAACTTTCTCCTTCATGTCTAGGTTTGTCAATTCTATAAAATGAGTGTGGGTCTATTTATAAATTTTATGAGAGTCATCCTCTATAAATATGATATGAATTTAGACTACTCCATCACACCGGTCAAAAATGTTTGATTACATGGTGTATTATGAGCATTTAAGTGACATCAAATGATGTGAAAATCAACTCATATTGTGCTCATTGGATTCGATTTGTCAAGACACTAGATTTGACAATAAACTTATCAAATGTAGAGATTATTTGGTCCCTAAAATATATGTTTCAAAGCTTCCAAATATTTTTAAGTGCATGATCTAGGCCAACTTGGACTCGAGTCAGATCGTTTTTGGTGTCATATAGTTCATCTCCCTGATACCCTTTTCCCTTGATAAATTAGAATACAAGTGTTTCCAAATTTAAATTTTAAAGCTTTTTGAAAAATGAACGTTAAAACTATTGGATAAAAATTTTAAAGCTTTTTGAAAAATGAACGTTAAAACTGTATTATTATGCCTAAAACCGAGATAGCCATTGATTTGTTCTCTTCAGCTGGTTCTCACAAGTCTAGAAATCGACGAAATGCAAAAGAAAATTAAAAAACATAATTCCTCCAAACAACTCGGTGATTATAAGAAATTACAGTTGAGTTTTACGGCATTCCCTCCACCAACAATTATTGATACACAAATATATAATATCACGCAGTAATCTTAGCCATCTCCCTCCTCAGCGCGCCAGCCCTAACCAAGCTCCCGATCGTGTTAATGGCGAGCCTGAGATCATCCAGCGGGTTGCCGGGCACCACCTGCTTGTACAGGTAGCTATCGAACGTCATCTTCTGCACGTAATCGTCTGCGCACATCTCCACAAACGCCTCCCGCGCCGAGTTGGATCGGTAAAACACCTTCTGCAATATGTCGAGCACCTTGTAGGTCGGCCAATACATCTTGTCAAACTTCTGCAGGTAGTTGCGCAGATCCCCCTCCTCGATCATCCGCGTGCCATTCGCCGAGCCCTCCACGATCGCCTCCGCGCACATTCTGCCACTTTTCGCCGCGAAGTAGATGCCCTCGCCGGAGCACTTCGTCACGTAGCCGGCCGCGTCACCTACGAGCGCGACTCGATCGAGAACCCTGCAATGGTGGGTAGCAATCAATGGCTTTTTTTTATTTTTTTTTCTGATTTAGATTTAGAGACCGTCTGGCAACGGATTTACATAGAATTCAGACGGAATCCAGTTGGATGATCATTTTGGACAAAATAAATTCATAGATTCCCCTCTTGAATTGATGGAGAAGATTACAGAGCTTGAGGTTTCTCTGGCTTCCGACTATCTCTAATAGTTATAACAACTTCTTAAATCTTTATAGAAATTGCCAGACAGCTCCATTGAATTTATAAGATTTGTTCGTTGTCAGACAGTTTTGGATTTAACCTATTTAGAATTTAGTAAAATCCAACTCTACTCTCTTTTAAATCCAACTCTCTCCCGTTCTATCTATTTTTTCCCGTTATGTCTGTTGTGTATTTTAAATCCGGACTTATCAAATCCGACTGTAAGGCGGATTAAATGGACTTACTCCGCCGTTGCTCCATCTCCTTCACGAGCTCGCAGAATTTCGTGAATTTGATAAATCCTATTTAAGGAAAATCTGCATCGCAGCGAAACACCACCTAAATCTCATCTGTTGCCAGATGACACCTTAATGAAGACGACAATGAGATCGATACCTGCGAGGACGAGGGTGCTCCGGGATAGGATGAGCTTCGATGCGGATGATCTTCCCGCCCGCGATCTTATCGCGGGCGCGGAGACGGGTTGCAGCTTGGAAGCGTTTGATGTCAGATTTGTGGGTGACAGTGCCGGTGCCGACAGCGACGTGGTCGCACTTGGGGAAGACCCAGCCATAGAAATCCGGTGAGACGTCGTCGCCGACATACATTTCAGCCCTTTCTTTGTAGTAATTCATCTTGTCCTCTGGGATTTTGACTCTCTCCTGGAAGGCAATGGCGTACTCGTAGTCGCCGGCGCCGATTTCCTTAGCTACGCGGGAGTTGGCTCCGTCGGCTCCAACCACCGCATCCACCTCCATCTCCTTCTTCTCCCCTGTCGATGACTTTTTGCTGCTGTAATCGTTGTAGTAGAGTTTGTACCTGAAGGTTGATGGGCGAAATTAGACCAGTATATCTCGTAACACTGAATTTAGTATTAACAGAACAGAAAAGGACAAACTTTCAAGAAATTTGTTTGACAATTGAGACGGATTATTGATTCAAATTCAAAATATAATAAAATTTATGTAATGAATCAGCTGTTCTGACCCAAAGTTCATCTTCAAAAAGGATTCTGCTTCTGTTTCAAACAAAATCGCATGCAATTCAGCTTAGCTTAATATATCCAGTTCTTCAAAGCATGCACAGTTTCAAGTAGGAAGAAAAATAAGGAGGATTCAACAATAAACTGAGCCACTTGAAATAACAAGATGACCTCGAATTTGCCTCAAAAGTTCTGCCTTTTAATCATCTAGTGCCTTGCCAACGAAGAGAAAAATTATCAAGGAGAAAATTTTAAGTCAGCAAAATGCGCAAATTTTCTTAGCATGAATAGATTCAAATAGGGAGAAAAATAAGAAGGATTTAACCCTAGACTGAACCAGTTGAAACAACAAGATGACCTCGAATTTGCCCTAAAGATTCTATATTTTTAATCTAGTGCCTCGCCTGAGAAGAAGAAAAATTACAAGGAGAAAACTTTAAGTCAGCAAATTCGCAAATTTTCTCCAGAGAACAAAATGAAACAAGAATTAGGAACAAAATCACAAGCAATCACCCAGTAACAGTGTAGCACTTTCTGTAAAACATTTGTATACATACTTCTCCCTGGAGCCGGCCGGCGGGCAGTCCATCTTAAGGAAGAGACCATTAACAACAGTGGCTCCAGCTTCAGCGGCTCGATCTCGGAGGTAAGCATCGAGGACTTCACGGCGAACCATCCCAATGTACTCATGGGGCTTCAGCGTGCGCCCGATGTCGACCGCAACATTCGACGGTGATATCATCTTCATCTTTGTCACCCTCCGATCGATAATGTCCAGCGGTAAATCGACCCCCCCCACCAGGCAGAGGGCAGGCGGTATTGGTCGGAATTGCGAACGTAGGAGCTCTTGGAGATGAGGCGGCGGCCTAGGAAATCGGAGCTCTGGCCGGCGACCATTGCTGAGGATATGGCGGCCATTTCTGGGGAGTGCCGGAGTTAGGTAAGGAGGGGATGGTGTTTTGGAGTATGGGTTGGGGCGGAGGATAAGATGGGAGAGAATGAGGTTCGGAGAGCCGTTGGTTTGGGGGGGATCCAACGGACGTTGATGATTCAAGATGAGGTTTGGGATATCTGATTATGAATTGCAATTTTTATTATTTTTTATTGGTCCAAAATTTATATGCATAATGCTTTATTGTCGTAACATGTGAATGAAAATGTGCTCTTTTAAAAAGAAATTGATGATAATATTTTTAGCGTGACGTTGAAATTTTGAGTGATGTGCATGTGAATGTTTAGGTGTTAGCTACGTAAAACCATGAGAATCTTGTGGTTTGTAAATGTCTCAATAAATAATATATAGACATTATACTTGGATTACAAAGTAAAAAAAATTGATGGGGGAAGCTTAAGACCCAATCAACAAATATATATTTATTTGTATGCACGTAGTTTTATGCATTTATTACGTGTTAGAAAATTTGTGACGTTAGATTGATAAATTATCGTCCTAGTGTTACACAAATATCTAGAGCATACAGATAATTGAAGAGTAGTAGGGGAAGATATCAAAGTTTTTTGCTTCTGAAAATCTGAAAAAAAAGAAAAAAACCGGGTTTAGCTATTTTGAAGCAATCTACTATAAAATGTGTAATTATAAAGATATATCATTTTTGCAGATTCGGGTAATTGAATTACGATTTTACATTGGTTATAACATTTTACATGTATACAATATACGTAAAAGTTTTGGATTCCGGAAAAAGTCATCGGAACTTATAGTTGGGTCTTCAATACACTGTTAGCTATTATTACCGTATTTCAGATACGATGTTACAAACATGGGTGGCCGCTATATCATTTTTGCAGACTCGGGTAACTGAGTTACAATTTTACACTGGTTATAACACTTTACATGTATACATATACGTAAAACTTTTGGATTCCAGAAAAAGTCCTTGGAACTTATAGTTGGATCTTCAATACACTGTTAGCTATTATTACTGTATTTCAGATACGATGTTACAAACATGGGTGGCCGACAGTGCCGACCGGGGGGGTTGCTAACAAGCGGTGATTGGTGACTGCGGATGTCAGAAGTTATCGTCAAGTCCTCGATCTAGAATAGTATTGAAATTCCATTCTTTCTGCCCCATTTTGTTCATTTCAGGAATAATTCATGAAACTATCTTATCAGCACAAGTTGATCTCCTTTGATCATATGTTCTTTTTTTTATGATTTATGTGTCTTAACGACCTCAAAATTGAGTGATATTGAGTTTGAATTGAGTGATATTGGGTTTGTTGGATTCCTCCGGCCGAGATACTCGATTTGACTATATGTATGTTAAATTTGGAGTTTATTTGTCGAATTCAATTAATTATTTAAAGCCTCCAATTGTCATATATTGGTTTGATCTAGACTTGATTAAACTCGGATCTAACCAATTTTAATATCACCAGGTTTGTTTTGTCGAGACGGTTAGTTTAACTATTAACTTTTTGAAAATGGGGTTTTGTATTATCTTGAATTTGAATAAGAGGGGGAAAAGAGAGAGAGGAGGGGAGAGAAGCGAACAATAATTTATAATTAGGGTTGTAAATGAACCAATGCACTCAATTACCAACTCGAAACTCGTCTCAATTGAAACAACATGTTCGTTTAAATTAATAAATAAACAAGCTTGAACAATTTTTAAAAGCTTGAAGCTTTAATGAGCTAAACATGAACATAGTTGAATTTGTTCATTTTTGTTCACGAACACACTCGTTTGTTGTTCAACAAGTAACTTAATAAATATTCGATATTAAACTCGATGATAGCTCGCATGACAATTGATATATTGTTTAAATAAAATTTAATTAATTAGAATACTAACTCGTTTGTTGATAGCTCGATGATAGTTTATATCATATATAATATATAAATACTTTTTATTAAGATTTTGTAGGTTTTAAAGTTGCCATTTTTAGTTGTTTGTAAAGTTTGTAAAGATTTAGGTTTAATCATGCTTAAATGTTACACAAATAATTTTAATAAACATCTCCTAAGCAATGGATTTAGGGTAAAAAGGAGAAGAAATGAGATTTAAGATATTGTATGGTTTAGAGTTTAAAATCAATAAAATAATAGTTTCATTTTTTTTATGAAAATCTAAATAATCATTTAAATTTGTAGCACTTTTATTAGCTCGTTTAAATACTTGTTCACTTGTCATAAATAAATCAAGTCCAAACATTGAAAATTTTAAACAAATAAAGCTTGAACAATATATGAAAGCTCAATACAATCTCAAGCCGAACACGAACAACATATAAACCAAGTCCGAACTATGATATACTCTAGCCGACTCGGCTCGACTCTAGTCGATTACAACACTATCTATAGTAATTTGTGGTGTCTGTCGTGTCTTATTCATAAAATGATATTATTATTTATAGGAGAGAGTAAAATGTAATCGGACCATATAAGGATAGTTCTAGTATTTTTCATGTATGAACTTATCGTCCAGCTGCTCACTTAGCTGATCATCTAAGCTTAATTTGCTTCATGTCGACAAGACCAACTCGGTCGAGTGAGATCACTTCTGCTAGATTGGATCAATTCAGTCTGTTGAGCTTGTTTGATATGGGTCGGCCGATTGATGTGGCCCAACTATCGACCCTGAACCCCTAACCCCTTAAGAGGGGCCTCTGAATGTCTCTGGGATTCTTTTTGCCTCGTTTCAATTTGTATTATTCATTATTGCATCCCCTGATTGTCTTTGGTCTGTCTTGTGGCTTTGTCAGCTTTGGTCTTACTGTCTTTAGCTTGGATAGCGTCACTCTGTGTTGGTGTGCCCTACTTTGTCGTACTTTTTTCTTTTAGATCGTTAAATCTCCTCATGATCAGTACTGACATACTTTTTATGTATACAAAAAAAATTAAGAGCTTAGTATAATCTAAATATTAATGAACCATTTATACATTATATTCAGTCAGAACAAACATGGGGTAGGCGACAACAAGCTTTTTCAACTTAGAACGGCCTTGCGAATTTATTTAGCAAAATGTCAAAATAGATCATTTACATGGCACCTTTCGGAGAGCACAAGTAACTGGGGACTGTTTTTGGCACTTTTCTCCGAGCTTAATTAGATCGGAATTTGCAGATTTTAATTTGTTTTTTTCTGTTTTGGAAAAAGTTGCATGTTCTCTAGTATTAATATGGTTAATGAAACGAGGAGTCATAAGCTCAGCGTTAATGAGGCTATGAGCTTTCTCATTCAGGATTAAATTCGCATTGAATTAAGGTACAATGTTGGCTAATGTGTCCAGCTGAGGTCCAATCCCAGCTTTACCTGAACTTGTTCCATTTCTTCCTCAAATGCTTGGCTTGGTTCATAATTGAATCTCTAATTCACGGATTAGTTTTTTTTAGTGTAGAGTTATAAAAGAGCCAAACATGAGCGACACTTTGCCCAACCACGGCCGTTCGGCTTATTTTTGCTCGAAAAAAGACAAATTGTTTCTCAAGCCAAACATAAACACATGTTTAGCTTGCTCAAATTCGACTCATTTACACGTCACTATAACATGATTGAACCAAACCTAAGCCAAAAAATATGTGTTGAGAAATTAGGGCAAAGAAAATGCAAAAATCGACACAAATCAAGAAGAAAACACATAAATTTAACCAGGTTGACAATATGCCCAAGTCCTCGAGAGTATGGCAGCGGTTTTATTTTTTTTTTTAATTTCACGAAAAAGAGCACAAATCCCCTTTAGGTTCACAATACAACATACACACACACACACACACACACAGATATA
>NW_018165419.1:48169-56175 GCF_001263595.1 Phalaenopsis equestris
CTTGTGTACAATGTGTAATTACAAAATTACCTATGTACCGTACGACGGGGCGTTGTGCCCACACCTCCAACACACATAACGAAGCTCCGCCCGATTGGACAGATGCTGCAGCTGAATGAAGCGAGTCAACGGAGTGGAGCTAGCATGCATAGCTCTTCTGGCTCACTTCGTTCCGCTCCAGCATCTATCCCTTATGTGGTACATGAACCAAACCTAACAAGCTGCTTAAGAAAATTATAAATATGCATAAATAGTATAAATAATAGCTTATCAAGCGATATAAATAAACTAATACAAACGAAGTTAGATTAAGAAAATAAAATAAATGAATAACTATAGGGGTAGTTGAATCAAAATGAGGTTAAAAATCAAAATTTTAAGTTCGAATTAGACCTGCTAACTCAGTTAGGTGGACCCAAACGTAATAGCTGAAATCATTCCTTCTAATGACCAACATTTTTCTTAATGATAATAAATGACACATCGGTAGTCATTTACTATCATAAACGGTAATAAACGTATTCACTTTGTCATATTCTACCATTAATTTATCAACCTGAAATAAATTATTACGAATACATAGTAATAAAGGAATAAAAGTTATATTCTTACATATTTACATTATATAACAGCTAAACTTTCATATCAAAAATCACCACTCAAATCTTTGCATATCAAAAAAGTACTGTTGTGAAATTAAGGACGCAAATTCAGAAGAAGAACACAGAAATTTAACGAGGTTCGACAAAGATGCCTACATCCTCGGGAGCGAGCGGCAAATTTCATTATTTCAGAGAGGGAGTTATATATCCATAAGGTTACACATCTATTTATAGATAAAACCCACAGATAATTACAAACACGCCCTCGCTCCTCCCAACCCACTAATCCAAAAGACACTTAATCCAAAAGACACCTCTTCACACCAAGCGACACACCTCTTCATTTCAGGAGACACACTTCTTCAAATCTAAGAGACTCCAAATTTCTGATATATGAGTCATACCTAACAAGTACCACTCAAATCTTTAACATCACATAAAAAATATAATCCTAAGTGTTACTTTAAAAGCCAAATATACTTTTTTCTTGTATTTATAACACAAGTATTATATATATATTTATATATATATATATATATATATATCAATCTATGGGTGTTAAATGAATAAATAGATAAGAATAATGTGATATATGTAAAAAAGAAATTTACATACATACCACAACCACAGAACATTTTATGTATTTACATATCTAACACAAACCCTTTTTTAATATTTTCACCCAAATCTTTCACATCACATAAAAACATAAAAAATAATACTATTTAAACTTTGAAAAGTAAAATACACTTTTTATGCATAAAAAACATACCACCCTAATTTATTGGGAACCTTCCTTGGACAAGGAACATTCTTATAGAGTCAAAGAGGAAGTTCAATGAGGGCCCTTTGGCCATGTTTTATGAGAAGCTCCAGAATAGCGATTTTCCCTGGAATTAGGCACCCTCTGTCTCTTCATTTGATGTTCATCCGTTCGATCGACTCAGCGTTCCGACCGAAAGAAATGACGTCTGTTACATCGCCCTTCAGTGTTTGTCACTAAGGATCATTGGATTTTCTTGAAACCCATGCTTACATATGCATGTTTGTATAAATATATAATATCAGGTGTTAGTCTACAAAAATATAAGAATTGTGTGATACTGTTTGCGAAATTCCCAACAATAAACCCAAAGCCCGGAACATGTTGGCACCCACCCAATCTACCCGAGCCGAACCCTCTTCCCAAAGCCGTCCTAACTAAAATGCCAGTCACATCATCAGCTGAAGTTAGGTCAGTGTTTGTTCATCCAACGCTTCCAATTCCCCAAGCTCCAACTCCCCTCTCCCTCCTCTTCAACTCCACTCTCAACCACACTCCAAAAACTTCCCTCCCCTCACCTCTGATTAAATAACCCCACAAAAGTTGCTCCCAGCCCCCAGCGCAGCAATAAATGGATGAGCTCGGGGGAAGAGTTAGGGCCACCATTTTCGTTCTTCTGCTTGCAGCTTTAGGGTGGGGAGAAAGAAGATGCTACTGCAGAGTTGTCCAGTTTGTGTTCGGGGATTCGCTGTCGGATGTTGGGAACAATAACTATCTCACCAAGAGCTTGGCTCGTGCTGCCTTGCCGTGGTATGGGATTGATTTCGGCAGCGGAGTGCCGAATGGAAGGTTCACTAATGGCCGCACCATTGCGGATATAGTCGGTAAAGTTCTGTCTTTGTTAGTAAATTGATTGAAGAGAATCTGATAGTGTTATGATGGAATTTGATCTTGTTGATAACTGCGTCATGAGTAGGGGGTGTAAACGAGGCATATTTCGAGCTCAAAAAGTATGTTTGTGTTCAGTTCGTTTGTTTAACAAGTCAAACACGAGTTGTTCATGAACAAAGAGTCATTTTGACAACCCTATGCATGTAGTTTTAAGATGTCAAGGATTGGGACCAGATTTAAAAATTATTGTTTATATGAAAACATCATTTGAATCTAATTTAATAATTTTTATTCTAATTCCTTAACAAATACTTTTAATTGATTTCAAATCTTTGTAGCATTGTAGTCAATTAAAACTTTTAAAAATACTACTCCTCAATATATATAATTGGTGAGTGGTATTTCAAGCCAAAACGAGTCAAACACGAACGGACAAATTTTTGTTCGTGTTCGGCTCGTTAACTTAGCGAACGAACTGAATATGAGCTTTCTAATGAGTCGAACACGAGCTGTTTGCGAACAGCGAGCTGTTCTTACGGCCCTACTTATGAGTAGAGTAGTCCCTTAAGATTTAACTTATTCAATGTTAGGGGGTGTTTGGTAGCATATTTTTAATGGATTTAGTATTGGTTTAACTTAAATCTAATCAAAACACCAACATAAATCCAACGCTACAATAAAGCGATTATTTTTGTGTTCAGTATTCCATCTCTTTTATAAAGTAAATTCAGATTTAAGAAATCTAATTAAGAATTTATTCCGACAAAGAAATAAAACTTCATGAAATTAAGTGTCACAGGCAAACAGCCTATCTTCAGCTAGTTAAAAATCTCTTGTTTAATTATATGTATTTACATATCTAACACCTAAACTGTAATTTTTAGGTACATGCTATCTTACCCATGCATATGAAAAATATGTATTTTACTTTTTAAAATTAAAATAATGGCATTTTTTTTAGTGATCGGAAAGATATGGGTGGTATAAACATAAAAAAAGAGAAAAAAAAATGTGTTAGATATGTAAATACCTATGATTTGAGTGGTATGAATGTAAATGGCCCAAGAGATGAATAATGAGAAGGTCTGGTCTCCTTCTATTTCAGGTGACAAAATGGGTCTTCCAAGGCCGCCAGCTTTCCTGGACCCTTCACTGGATGACGAAACTATACTAAACAGTGGAGTTAGCTATGCATCAGGAGGTGGTGGCATCTTGAATGAAACTTCATCTCTCTTTGTAAGTATTAAAATTCTATCTCATTTGATTGATATAGTTTCTGTAAATTAAAAATGTAGTAAATTGTAGCGGCATTTACATAAATAACACACAATTCTTATATATTTACATATATCACACCTAAACTTTCATATAAATACCTACCACTTTTTAAAAGTGAAACAGATATTCTCATGCAGAGGTTTAAAACACCAAAATCCTATATAAGTTGAAAGTTTAGATATGAGATATTGTCCTATAGATAGGATTGCTAAAACTTGCCAACAGCTCGTGTTTGATTCGTTTGTTAAGCAAACGAGCCAAACACGAATACATTTTTTTAGCTCGATTTATAAACTAGCAGAATACGAATAAATTTTTGTTTGATTGTATATGGCTCGTTGTGGCTCGACTTAATTAAATAATATTTAACTCTTAAAATTATTGTATCTTCGATATGATTTCAAAGATTTGTTTTGTAAAAATGAATAAAATAAAATAAAATTTAGGTGTTAGATATGTAAATACATAAGAATTGGGTAGTAAGGATGTAAATGCCTGTGAACCGAACGGTTCCTTGGAACCAGTGCCAGTTTGCCGGTTCTAGGGTTGAACCACCGGTTTAATCCAATTCAAGGTTGTTCCGTTCTATGTGAGGGGTTCTTTATGCCGATCGGAACCAAACCTCTGGCTGATTCACAGTTAAACAGGCCGGTCAGGCCGGTCCAATCCGGTTTTCTAAACCTTATTACAAGTCATCTAACAAATTTAACCCTTAGTTGAATCCAAACAAACTGCTCTTCATACTTTTCTGCAATGATGGATAAAAAAATTGCATTCCAGATTCAAAGATTTTCACTTTCGAAGCAAATCGAATTGTTTCAAGGAACTCAGGAAATGATAAAGATGAAACTTGGCGAGGAGGCCGCAACCAAATTCTTCCTACAATCTCACTACGTTGTAGCATTGGGCAGCAACGATTACATCAACAACTTTCTCTTGCCAGTCTATGCTGATTCATGGACTTATAATGGCGAAACCTTCACAAACTACGTCGTAAGATCGCTCGAAGGCCAACTAAGAGTAAGCCAAAATTCTCAGAACAACTCAAATTCTGCAAAAATAAACATTTTTTTCTGCAAAACTCTGATTGAAAAATCAAACCTGTGCAAATTCTGCAGCTTTTGTACTCGTTAGGTGCGCGAAAACTTACATTCTTCGGTTTAGGACCTATGGGATGTATCCCCTTGCAGAGATTCATGACATTATCTGGAGAGTGTCAGGAATCTACAAACAAACTATCCATTATGTTCAACAACAAAACCAGGGCTGTAATTGAGAATCTGTCAAAAACTCTTCCAAATGCTACCTTCCAGTTTGGAGATGCCTACAATATCTTTTTGGATCTTATTAATCGCCCTGAGATATATGGTTTGTAAATTCTGCCAAATGTTTCTGATCAAATTATGAAAATTAATGTTTGACAAATTATTATTTCGTATTTGCAGGTTTTACGAACTCGAATGAGCCATGCTGTCGAGTGGCGAAGATCAGGCCTACACTTACATGTACTCCATTGTCATCATTGTGTAAAGATAGAAGCAAGTATGTGTTCTGGGATGAGTATCATCCGACAGATAAAGCGAATGAGCTGATAGCGAATGCGGTCGCGTCAAGGCTGGGGCTCGCGAAGCCGTCGAATGGAACGAATAATTCGTAGTGTCCAGACTCATAATTTTGATGTTAAAAGTAGTTTTGAGTATATATTTATTGCTCTGTTAAGGGAAGAAAATATGTGGATATTTGATGCGATTGCTATGCAATGAGTGTTTGGAGATGGAGAAAGATTTAAATGTTGATGCATGGTGGTTGTTGACTTTAGATGTGGAGAAGTTTGGTGGGTGTTGAAATGTTGATGCAGCAAGTCTGTGAAAGGTTTTGTCATGTTGTAAAATTTGTTGGTTTATTCTATGATATGATTATGCTCCTAATAATTTTGCCAGGGCTGATTTTCTGTGGAGGTAATAACTTAATGGATCTATCTTGCATGCTTTTAAAAAATTTTTGGGTACATTTGTAAAGTTGGAATGTTTGGCAACTTAAAGCAAAACTTCGAATCCAAAACATGATGTTTAGGTGAGACAACCCACTCAAAGTGAACTAAAAGTTATGATGGGGTCAGATTGCAAAGCATTTTCAGAAATATATTGACAAATGTAATAAGTGTTCTTTTTAAATTTTTTGGGTAGATTTGTAATGTTGGAATGTTCGGTAAATTAAGGCAAAACTTCATATTCAAAGCATGATGTGTAGGAGAGACAACTCACTCAAAGTAAACTAAAAGATATGATGGGGTCAAATTTCTATATATTTCAAATTTGGCGAGATAGCAAAGCATTTTTAGAAATATATTGATAAATGTAATGTGTGTTGGGAATGAAAGCGAAAAATGAGGCACTTACAAGTAATACACTCGAAACATTGCTATATACAAAACAACAGCCCTTAAGCATTTTTTTCTTTAAATTGGCTCCAATTTGGAAATTCACAACAAAACCCTAAACAACAATAATTTTCTTTTTATTATATTACCAATGATTTGATGGTGGAACGCAAATACTTAGATTTTATAGTTAAAAAAAAAGTCATTTGAAATAATTTTATAAATAACAATATTTCGGGTGATATGCATGCAAGTTTTTCTAAAACGTATATAATTATAAGAAAATTATAATTGACAGGTTTTATGCTTAAGAAATTAATCTTCCAATATCGAAGGCCTAGCGAATTCTATTGTATTGCTTAGAATTATGACAATAAATTAATAACCTTACAAAATAAAAATTATATTCATGAAGATCAAAAATAGCATACTTCATCTAAAGATATTACGTAGAATATACACACAACATTTAATATAGTACTCCTTGCATCAATAGTTAGAAATCTGATACGCGTGCTACTTCTACTCTTGTAGACGGGAGAGCCACGGGATCTTCAGCTCTATAGAAGAACCGGTCTAGCGAGGAGAGGTCCAAACCGACCAAACCCAGCCAGCCTAGCCCGCAGTCTGACGAAGCCAGCCGGCCCAGCCTAAAGGAGCGAAATACCTAGGAGTGTTTGAAACCAATTTTAGCACCCGGGTGGGGCCCACACAACCAATAATAACTAACAAGACGAGGAAAATAAAAAATGGTTTGGGGGAAAAAGTTTAAAAGGGATCTTGGAAAATATTTAAGGGTTAACTGGCTAGGGTTTGTTTTTATATTTAGTTTGGGTGCAATTTTTCTTTTCTAGTGGTGTTCCTAGCGGCTTCTAGGGCTTGTAGAGAGACTATGTACCTCTCAAACAGTAGATCAATATTGTATTCATTGATATTAGTAAAATCAGCTCTCATCTGAGTTTCCTCACCTCTCTATTAAAATTTATTCGTTGTTTTTGGTTCCGAATCATATGAAAATCACTTGTAAAAACAAGGTAATAAATAAGGAAACTCATAAATCATCAACAATAAGAGATGGAAAATAATCACCAAGAACACTAACACTAAGCACAAAATTTAAAATTCTTGTCATGCATGATCAAGCTGCCTTGATTTTTGGTTGGTGATAGCCTTTCCACATCCTCCATTGGTTCCTACATTTCTCAACCATAAAATTCATTCAAAAAGAATTGCACTACTTCAAGCTATTATATTTCTATGCTCCATTTCATAAGCTCTCTCATTATCATAACTTAATTCACATAAAAATAACCCACATGTTTTCATCAGAGTTATTCAAGTAGTGGCGAGCTTTATCATAAACCTTACAACCAATTCATCAATCAAATTTGATACATCATTTACCATAACATCATGTATGATATGTTATTTAGATCATCAATTCAAACATCAGCAGTTGTCGCCACCTCCAACTATTTATCTATCGATCAATCTATCTCTATCGATCAATTTATCTATCTATCCAATCAATCCACCCAATAATACCTACATAAACACACACATGCATGCATGAGTATATAGTTTGTTCATCGATATATGAATATTTTAACTGCATGGACTCAAAATACAAACTTGCACAGAGGGTTAGTGTTAATTGCCAAAAACAGTAATCTTTTTTTTATAGCAATTGAACCTTATGCAAGGGAAATAATCAATTTAACCCATTTCAAAAGATTAGTAAAACAACAATTAGAAAATATACTTATAATTTAAGCATTAAGCAACTAAGCATCAATCGTTGTAAAAGGTTAACTGCATTTATTGATAGAAATTTATAATATGCACTTCACGGAAAAATAAGTATGAACATAAATGGAGCTCTCACGGACAATAATAATTTGTAACTCCCATAAACAATAATAATTTGCAAGTCCTAGAGACAATAACTTGTAACTTTTAGGGGTAATAATAATTTGTAACTCCCAGGGGCAATGATATAATTTTTTGCACTTATAGTCCTATCATCTATAAATAGGAGAATTTTTTTTATGTAAGGGAACTCGAGTCATTTGGACTCCATTCATTTAGGCAC
>NW_018165419.1:56275-56967 GCF_001263595.1 Phalaenopsis equestris
AACTCGAGTCATTTGGACTCCATTCATTTAGGCACCACTCTCTCATTCTCTTATAGCAACATCTTGTAGAATGAGTCCGAGAACTCGGGAAAGCCCCCCACATTTTCCTGCTGGGGGCAATCACTGCTTCACTCTTTCTTTCTCTCTCTCTCAGTTTCTATGTTCTATTCCTTGAGCAAGATCTACATGATAAATTTAGATTCAACAATACAATAATTCTTTTCCCTTAAAATCATATGAAATCACTAGTTGCAAAGCGCATAACAAAGCAATTTCCACTGTTCGAGTTCAGATGAACTCTGCATCCGTAGGGTTTAATCCCTATTCAAATCAAAGATCAAAAACAACAGACAGAAAAATAAAATTAATTAATCTACAAGAAAAAAGAATCAAGACCACACAAACCATTAGTCCCCTTTCTTCGATAAATAATAAGGCATTAATCTCTAAATCCTAAAATCAGGAAAACACCAAAATCAAAGTTCCTGTACATTCTGTAACAACAGATGTGTAAGCTAAACGTTGATTTTGGTATAAAATAGATGCAAAAGCTGATCATGAAAATAAAAGCTTATAATGCCAGCTTTTTAAAGTCCAGGATTCTTGTTGGGATGAATTTTTACTTCAGCATGTTGTGAAATTTAGGGCAAAAATTATGCAAATCCAGAAGAAGAACACAAAGATTTAATGAG
>NW_018165419.1:57067-60929 GCF_001263595.1 Phalaenopsis equestris
TATAGATAAAACCCACAGATAAATTTATAAACACGTCTTCGTTCCCCCCAACCACTAATCCAAGAGACACACATCTTCACACCAAAAGATACACTTATTTATTCTAGGAGACACACCTCTCCAAATCCAAGAGACTCCAAATTCCTGGTATATCAGTCATACTTAACAATTCTTCACCTTGGCGAATATACAGCCCCTTAGGAGAAAATCTCCACTTTGCGAATATCCAACTCCTTGGGAGAAAAAATCATAGAGTTTCTTACGCCGAAGTAGGTTGGGCAAACATGTCAACTAGCAACTGCAAACATTCAACAAGTTCAAGTAATGCAAGAACTTGTTGAAAATACTTGACTTGGTTAACTTTCCTGCTGCATTTTCATCATATGATCCGACAAAGTGAACTTCACCTACAACTGTACTCCTCAATAACTTATATATATTACCATCAGGTTTCATAGCTCGTAATGTCTTCAAAATTTCTTATTGTGCCAACAAATCTTTCACCATTGTTTGTCACAATCCAAAGTTCTCAGTTCCATCGAACTTCATTATCTCAAATTTTGCATCAGACATTGTCATTTGAAATTAAACTTGCAGTGAGGAAATTAATCTTGCAGTGAGTTTCTTCTGCCTTGTATTGAAATAATACACACCACAAATAAATTCCAATAAACCTGAAATTTCCTTTGTCAATTGCAGCAATTTTCCCGCAGTTTCCTGTGATTCGTGAATCAAATTTTTTACACGAAGCACATTTCATGTGCACACAAAAATTCGGCTAAAATTACTGCGAACACCAGCCAAACTCTACCTGTCACAATTTCTCCTACGACAAACCTGTGAACAATATGCGAAATTCGTGAACTCCAACGGTCGCAATTTCTCCTACGACAAACTTGCGAGCTCCTCTGGCCGAGCACCACCTGTCGCAACTCCTTCTGCGACAAACTTACAAACTCCTCTGGCCGAGCACCACCTGTCGTAACTCTACCTGCGACAAACTTGTGCACTCCAATGGCAAAGCACCACCTATCGCAACTGCACCCGCCGCAACTTTACTTGCGATAAACTTGCGAACTCCGCTGGTCGAGCACCACCTGTCGCAACTGCACCTGCCGCAACTTCTCCTACAACAAACTTGTGAACTTCGTTGTCCGAGCATCACCTGTCGCAACTGCACCTGCCGCAACTCCTCCTGCGACAAACTTGCGACCTCCTCTGGCCGATCTCCTCTGTTCCTCTATTCGTAAAATGAGGTTTTTGTTCATGATAACTGCATGCGAACTCCTGTTCACAAACTTCACCTTGCTGAACACCGCGAAAGTTAGTGAGCTGTCGCGCCTCGAACCCTGTGAACGTCGAACGACTTGTTGTGATGCTGCCCCGAGTTCACGGAACTCCCCTGAACACAGGACCTCCTTCCCGCAAGCAGTCGCATTGATTTACGAATTGTTGTGGCGATTCGCGAACTCCTCTGCAGCCCCCTTGACAAACTATTCTATGAAACTGGCGAACCTCCAATTGTTTCTTCACTCTGACAAAAAAATTCGCTTCCAGGAAATATGTTTTCTTCCTTCTGCTTCCAAAGGCAAATTCTCTGGCTTCCAAGAAATCGAAAGTTTCCTTAGTTATCTTCCGTCCAGCCAAGGGAAAATCCAGAGGGAACGTTCCGCTAGTAGGAATCAAAGATTCTTTTATTCCTTCCCTTCGTCCAAATCAAAGATTCCTTCTTTCCTTCCTTATATTCTTTCGGTGGAAATAATCCTTCTCCAGGCAGTTATTGAACCAACTTCGGAGCCGCAGAACTGCCGGCGAACTTCCGCTCGCACTCCTCTGTCGCGGATCTTCCCGTCCGAAGCGATTTCGCAGGCGGAGAACTCCTTCGCTACAGAACTCCTCCCACGGCAAAAACCTCACTAAACTCCTCGCAAACTCCCGCGCGAATGCCAGTGCGAAACTGCCGCAGTCGCGAACTCTTCCTCACGTCTGCGATTCGTGAACTCTGGCGCTCCTCTATCCGAACTGAAGAACCTTCGCCTTCACCTCTGCTAAAACTGTCGCAAATTGCCTGCTCCTCTTCTGCGAGCTATGAACTTCTCTGTTCCAATTCGCCGCGATCCTTCGCGATCCTCTTCCTCTTCCTCTTCCTTCTTCTTCTTGCATCGATCTCCTCCGCCCTAGAACCTAACCACGCTCTAATACCAATTGTTGTGTAATTTAAGGTGAAGAAAAACAAGAATTGACACAAAACGAGAAGAACAAACGTATAGATTTAACGAGGTTCGGCAAAGATGCATACATCCTCGGGAGCAGAGTGACGAATTCACTATTTCAGAGGAGTTACATACCCATAGGGTTATACATCTATTTATAGATAAACGCCATAGATAAATTTACAAATACACCCTCGCTCCCCCCAACCCACTAATCGAAGAGACACACCTCTTCACACCAAGAGACACACTTCTTCATTCTAGGAGACACACCTCTCCAAATCTAAGAGACTTCAAATTCCTGATATATGAGCCATACCTAACACAACAATGATTCAACAACAATGGTTCAGCTCACACGCTACAAGCAAAATTCAAATCAAATTGTAAGCCTTTATATAATAAAATATACATCCATAATAAATAACATTAATCTAAGCTAATTTATCACATGAAGCTTCCAATATTAAACAGGTACCAATATTTGTGGAGATGGTCGACATGGTTGAGTATCTATTTCTCCCTGTAAATCCTCCATTTGACAGACCATATTTTCGAAGGACATTAGTTTCCTCCATAAGATACTTGTGCATTCTTTACATCATGCTTGGGATATTTTATTCGTTCACTAAATAAAGTGATGATATAATATGAGTTCATATGTAGGTTTGGTAAGAAAGTATAAAATTTCTCATCTTAGAATTCAAGGTCAATTAGGATCTATAGAGATAGCATTATGTCATCTAACTTGTTTGAAACTGAAACATTTTGAAGCATATATGACAAGAATGGATAGCTAGACGTGAATTTTAATATAGATTTGATTGTTGATGCAAGTAGGAAGATTCACGACAGTCTAATGTTTATTTAGAGTCTAAGCATTACACGAAAGTCCAACACACACACAAGTAATTGAAGTGACATGTAGAGACACCTAAAATTTGTACGTGAAAAACAAGAAAAGGAAAAAAATCACGGGGTCTAGCACAGTGAGAACGACCCACTATAACTTAATGAATACACACATACACTTATCCTATGAGCAAGTAATAGTTACACAATTCCTTGACATATAATGGTTGTATGCAAGAATTTGTTACGATCATAAGCGGTTGTAGTTGGGAGTATTTGTCGGCACTTCGATGCATCGTCTTTTGAGACGCATCATTGCATGATGTTCATGCTGATGCACTGCTTCATAAGATGCCTTATAACTCTACAACGTTGGTTTTTACTCACAAATGTCTTCCTTTACTTTGTGCGGAGCTTCGTTGCAACGAGAAGGATGGCAAGCGTGTGGTGGTCTTCATTACTAAGTGGCGTACGTCGCGAATCCATGAGGGACTTCGTTGCAATGAGCAGAGAATGACCGACGGTGGTCGATGATGGCCGATGTCGGCACTATTTTTGGTGTGGAGTTTGCCCGTAAGAAGCTGTCGGTAATCGGAATTGAAATCCCGTTGCCCGCTTCGGAAGGACATTAAAAAAAAAAAATTTAATTTTGAAAAAGATGAAGTCAAACTGACCCCATAATTTTCATAGTTTAGATGAAAGAGCACTTTATCTCAAATCCTGTATCTATCCCAAAGGATGAACACAAGAATTGAGGGGGAGGCTCGATCAAATAAACTAAAGAAAGTTATGACATC
>NW_018165419.1:67247-76787 GCF_001263595.1 Phalaenopsis equestris
GGGGCAAAAGACCAAGTTAGGCATTTCACATAGAATTGGTTAGATATCCATTCTAAATGAACCATGGATTAATGTATTGTGAAGATATGGTGTACCCTAGTTCCAAGTCAACACCTAGGGTCGACCCTAAAGTCAAGTAATCCTATAGGGACTCTTCTTGAATTCTCTTATAATGATCTTACCTACTAAATGCTAGAGGTTAAGATCAATATGTGGAATTTCAAGTTGAGTAAAAAAGAAGAGTTTTGAATTTCTAATGGTGGGGGTACCTCTTCTAATTTTCTAAGACTAGTCAATAGGAAAGTCCTATGGCTAGACCTAGGCTACTAAAGAAGTTTTCTAGACCTCAACCAAAAGTGAGGTCAACAGCCGACAAGCAGTGGTCGACGATAGTCAATGGAGCCAGAAGTGTTCGCGAGGTCTTTGGTCCTAAACGACACTGCAATTTATCTTCATCTTCTGGAAATAGTTCCAAGTTCAAAACTTCTTTAGAGTCAAGGTTTGGGTCCCCTGTCATGAAGGGGTAGAGCTTTAGTTATAGGGCCTAGGATTGTCCTCCCGACAAATAAGAAGAGAATCTGGACTACTCCATCGGATGACCCAAAAAGATTCCCTTGATCGAACTACGTATTGTGGACATTTATTTGCGTTAAGGATGTCGTTATTTAGTGATCTTGGGCTCATTGGACTTATTTTGTCAAGATGCTCAATTTGACTACAAGCTTGTCAGATTTGGAATTCATTTAATTTATCAAATATCTACCCAAAACTACCATGAAACTTTTTTTTTCTTTGGAAATTAAATAGATCCCCAAAGCTTTCAAAAGTGGTTTAGATTCCCTTGATCTAATAAGAAATTGTGGACATTTATTTGAGTTAAGGATGTTGATATTTCGTTATCTTGGGCTCATTGGACTTATTTTGTCAAGATGTTCGATTTGATTATAAGCTTGTCAAATTTGGAATTCATTTAATCTTCTAAATAGCTACCTAAAAGTTCCATGGAATTTTTTTTTCTGTGGAAATTAAATTAATTCCCAAAACTTACAAAAGCGGTTGAACAGCTTGATATGAGCTTGATTTGATTAATACATACATACATACATACATATACACACACATACAATAAATAATTAGCCCAAAATTTTATATAGGGTTATAAAAAATATAAAAATCAGTGAATTCTCTTTCCAACAACATCAAGTGTATAAAACATTATATAAAATATACACAAAGGGGGTACTTCAAATATTTATCTATAGACAACACTTTTAAAATTGAATTTTTCAAACATAACATAACATTTGCTTCTGAAATGTCAGATTTTAAATAGCTTTTTTTTTCACAACAACTTTTGAATTGAGATTTTATACAACCACAGTTATCCCAAATCACCCTAAGTTTACCGAAGTTAGAGTTCTAAATGATTTTTAATGAGTTTGAACATTTCTTGCCCAAAAAATTACCTCGAGATTCATGTCGAACGATAAAAGTTTGTTGATAATGTATCAAGAGCGAAGAATAATTCCACATTGAACGTAAGATACGAATTAAACCACTAATATATTGATAGTAGTTCATGCCACTTAAAGATGGACTCAAGATGGAGAATTTGTGCAGATTCAAGCGCACAGTGAAGATCCAAAATCTGTTAGTATCCAGTGTAAATTGACAGAGCAACATTAACAACAAATTGAGAGATGATAAACACACACTTAGAATAAATTTGCATTTAGCTGTATTTAATAACTATACTTCAAATATTGCACAAACTATCTTGTAATTTATTTGACTTGATTTTCCATTTCATTTAATTAGTTTATTCACTATTTATGTGTGCATGTAATTTACTTTATTAATTATATTATTACTGATCATATGCTTGGAGGTTTTGTTAGCTGTGTCACCAGTGTAATTAAACAAGTAATCAGAGACAATACATTGTTAGGTTTAGTTATATAATTATGAAGCAACTTAAAGCATTCCACAGCCGGAAGCCAATGAATTTTGCAGTAAGACAAGGGAATGATCAAGATAAGCCTGCCGTCAAAGAATCATTGGCTTTTTTCCATATGGAGCTCCCTTAATTATAGGGATCAGTTAATAAAGAAACTCAGGTTATACTAATGACAAGTTTTATAAAGTTAAGAACATTAATTACTAATCATAGAACTCTTATTTGTCTAAATAAGAAGAAAAAGTATATTCTAAGAGATGAAACTGTTACCATGCAATTGATTCAATCCCGAAGTGATTTTTTCACTACTCGTGAGGCTACAAACATAAAGTTTTTCTTGTCTTAAAAGGACATGTTTTATTTTAATTATGGGGTCATCCTTTAGTTAATTATGTCCTTGGAAAGGATAACTCCTGAATAAAATAGTGGCAGATCATTTTTTTAGACTGCAATAATAGATATCAAGATTGTTATTTGGACTTTAATAGATGAATTACTCAAGTTTGGAACAGTTCTAATCAAATGCCAATGCACAACCGACTAACATTATATAATTTCAAGGCATTATCAACATTTCACAATGTGGTTCCTTTCCTCTTCAAGCTATAAGTAAACTGCTTATATTTTAATGATATTGCCTAGGTGTTTGCAATTAAAATTGGCCATTGGGTTGGCCGGATGATGTGATCCTTAGGTAAAGTTCAGGGTTTTGGACTCAGAGAAATTTGAGGGGTATTCATGTGATCCTTAGGTAAAGATCAGGGTTTTGGACTCAGAGAAATTTGAGGGGTATTTAAAGACTCTCTCGTCCCTTCGATGAAAATCAAAGGTGGACATGATAGGAGAGGATAAATGGCTTTGGTTTGGCTTGAATTTGTTTTAATTTTGTTGTGAGATATGTACTTCCTGGCATAGAAATGAAACGCAAAGAACACAAGCAAACACAGATTGTTTACGTGGTTCGATCCAACTGAATCTACGTCCACGGGAGGGAATCAATCAAATAGTTCACTAAGGCAAAAGAAATGAAGAATACGTAGCTTATATATAGAGATGAGCTCTCATCTTCCATCTATGGCCTCCCTCTCAAGCGACACCTTGATACAATACCTCAAGATGCTCTCCTCCTCTCTAGCTCTCTAGCTATTCTCTCCTTCTTTGTGGTAACTTAAGATCTCTTCCCTTGCTCTTCTAAGCCTCACACCCTCTCTATTTATTGAAGCAAGAGAGTGGTAGGTGGGAGGTAGGTGAGCGGTAGGTGAGATGTGGTAGATGAGCGGTACTACATTACAAAAGTGTCCTTTTACCTTAGTTCAATAATTGGGGGTCAAAATACCAAATTTGATTAGAGTTTTTGTTTAGTTTTAATGCGGTTTGTTTATATTTAGCTTTCGAGTTTGTTTAGTTTATATGTTTGTTTATTTCAATGTAAAGTTCTTTCAAGTATGTTATGATTTAACTTAGTTTAAATGTATGTTTTGATTTCAATTTTAAGTTTGATTAAATTATAATCTATTTCACTTTAATTTAAGTCATAATTAAAAATTTAGTTAAATTTTGGGAAGAAGAAATGTTTAATTTCAAACTTGTAATTGAGTTTATTTTTAATTTTAATATGGGTCTATTTTTTAAAAAAAAGTTAAATTTAGTTCAGGTTTAGATTTTGTTTAACTAGATTTCAATTTGTGTTGATTTTAATTTTAATTTTAAATTACATCAATCTCAAACCCATCGCAGACAACCAAGAGACACCCAACCAAATTAAAGCTCTACCAGGCCAGGTTAGGGATAGCTGGACTTGAAATGGGTCAACTAGACCAACTCAAAGCTACAACCCCCTATTGAGATGTAGAATTACTTATAACAATTCGATTGGTTCAAAATCAAGTTCACACTACGAAAAATAAGAACGCCGATTCAATAAATCCAAAAAAAAAATAAAAGCACAATAAAATAATATAAGAAAAATACACTAGAATCTAACGTGGAAAAACCCGAAAATGGAAAACAACCATGGAGCCACACCACAATAAAATTTCTCTATGAAGAAATAAAATTGTACAAAAATGCACACTTTGATGATCAAATCTGTATAAAGATAAAAACTTACAAAATATCGCTTCAAACCTTCCTCTCGATCTCACATGAGAATGACCTCACTCCAAAATCACTCTTCTGACAATTCATATTAATTAAGAAACCCCATTGAGAATAACACATTGGAGATCATACAATTCATCACTCTATTCGAGAGATAAAATTTTGATCTGTAGAGGAAAAATAGTTGACGTAGCTATGTCGATGCACAATATTGCATTAATTCTACCTACTCTGTTCAGTGATCTCGAGCTGAGTCCCTTGCAACTTGAACACGCTACGTTTTGGCATATACATGTCATTTGGCGTAGCTACACCCATTTCAGGCGTGTTTATGCCATGTTGCAAGCACAGAAGCGCCTCTTTGGAGGTACTGGCGTTCTACTCCTTCGGGTGCTGCAGACTCCACATTCCAACAAGGCGTGGATAAGGGGACGATTAGGAGAGGATGTTGACAAAAAATGAAGTCAATAGTCACATCTACCTACACAACTATTGTTTGATGAATGGTCACACAGAGTTACAATAAGGTTAAAATAACGAAACTATTGTGATAAATAGTTTTATTAAAAAGATAGACAATGATAATAGGAATGCCTTAAAATAATAAAAAAAAAGATTGGATATCCATGAAGAGAACATAGTTAGGCAATCGTTTGTTTAACCTTTTGATAAATATCTCAATTTTCACTAACCTTAAGACACTTGCAAAATTTAGAAAGACATTGTTGAGGTTAAGAAAATAAGCATTCCTCCCTTCTTAGAAAGTTTTTCTTTCAAATGACCCTGATAACTTGCAAAGAAGGCTTTCAACTCAAGAATTTACCAACAGGAGTAAACAAAATGCAATTATCCATTTACTCAAGTTTATAGGCTTAATTTGTTTAAGCTAAAATACGTCTATTTCTTGGCGTCTCCTGACCCTGTGGCAACATAACTTATATATGTCTTACTAATGATTCAATGACTAAAAAATTGTATAGTATCATCTAACGTTCTACTTTGTATTTCCACGATTAGTTCAATAATTAACTAAATCCTAAAAGAAATTAATGAACAATTTCACTTGATTAGCTTGAGATTTTATCTTAAGATGGATTCAAGTTGAATGTTAGAGGTGGAGCCCGGTACGTTTTCCCGCTCCCGCCTCCCGATCGCGAAACCTACGCCCGCGCCTGCCTTCGACCGATCGCAAATCATCACGACGTCTCGCTGGCGTCCTTTCACGAACAACGAAACCTCTCCCACATTCCTCTGACGCGAAGTGAAGCATCCCTTCTTTCCTTCCTATTGGTGATAAAAGGTATTGCGAGGTGGCTCTCCTTTTGTTTTCTAAGTCACGGTTTAAGTTATTCTTCGGTTTTCTCGGGATAGAGGAAGGTTTCCTCGGGGCAGAGGAAGAGAAGTGCAAGAGGTAGTTCCTTGCGGCAGAAGGAAGAAGAAGGAATAATAAGAAGATTGTTCTCCCTAGGTTTCATCTTGGTGGCTTGTGGCAGAAGAAAAATTAGATTTATTTCTCTTGTAAGTTTGCCTTTTTCGGTGTATCTCGGTGTAGAGTTTCTTCGGTGTATGTCGGTGTAGAGAAAGAAGAACAGAGAGAGAAGAAGAGAGAAAGCAACGAAGAGTGAGAGATTCCTCTTGAAAGTCGAGATGATCAGCTGGTGTAAATTCCTCAAGTAGTAATATCCTCTGTAACTCCGTGGACGTAGGCAATTTGTCAAACCACGTAAATCTTTGTGTTCTTTTCTGGTGTGATTTTTTCTCGTTCTATTTTTTGCTTCGTAGATCGTTCTCCTGTTTGATTTATATATATATACCACATCAACCGATATATATCTATAGATCTCACAATAACACTGAAGAATCCATTTGGACTCAAATAGAAGTAACTAATCCAAGATTTAATTCGACCAAAGTGACTCTCACCAATAGAGAAGTTGAGATACTTAATGAGTCCCAACCTTTAAGGTTTAAGATTTAGTCCCCTACTCACCAACACCTCAACAACATCTTGTCAAACAATGGAGTTCATGCAGATGTTGCAGCCTTAGAGTCTTGATTCATGTTAGAAAATTCGTAGCAGTAAAGTAGCAAATTATTGTCTTAGCATAATACAAAGATTCAACACACACTTAGAAAAGAGAAACAACTAATAATGACACCAGAAGTTTTTACATAGAAAACCCAGAAAGGGACAAACTACGGGGTTTGACACAGCTAAAAAGTTTCACTATGAAAAGATGATTACAGTTGTAACCACTTGTCCCACAAGTGGAAAAGGGTTACTAGATTTCTCAAGTTATAACACCGACATGCTGATGAATTTATTGTTAGGAATGAGCGGTAACCGATAGTGATTGGTGGGGTCTGGTTAGTGGTGATCGACGGTGGTTAACAATGATCAATGACAGTCAGTGGTGGTCGATGGTGGTTGGCGATGATCGACGGCGTTCGACAGTGATCTACAAAGATTGGCGGTCATCGACGACGGTCGGCAGTGGTCGACAGAGGTCAGTGGTGGTCAATAAGGGTCAACGACGATCGATGAAAATTTGCGAAAGTCTACGACGGTCGGTGGAGATCGACGAATGTGAGTGGTGGTCGACGACAATCGGCGGTGGTGGTGTTGGACTTCAACTCCTTCTCAAAGCTTCAATCTCTTCCTCAGATCTATGGCTCTCTTCCCCCTTATGAGAGGGGTGAGACTCTATTTATAGTGTTCTAGATGCAATTAATGCAGAAATATGAACCACTTTGATTAGACAGTCCAGAGAGTTTCCTTCGATCCGATAACGTTTGATGCATGTTTGAATGCCTTGAATGTCAGAATTGAGCAATCATGAGCTCGCCGGATTCATATTGTCTAGACGATCGATTCGACTATAGGCTTGCTAGATTCGTCATTCGTTTGATCTTCTAAATATGTTTAAAAAACTTTCAAAGATTGTTTAATGATTTGATCTGAGGTTGATTTGATTAAGATTGGACTAACGTTTAAATCATTGGATCTGTCTCATCGAATCGGCAGTTTGACTATAAGTTTGCTGAAATCGTAGCTCTGGAATACTCTTCATTGAAATTTGAATGTTTCTTGTTCAAAATATTGTCATGTCGGACAATGGAGATTTGTTGGAGGCTTATCAAGCCTGGTTTATTTTTCATCATGTTCCCCTCTAATTTTGTTAAAGCTACTAAAGATTCTTGCCACTCTTTTCAGAAGCTATTGTTTCTAACCAAGTAATATTAAGATCCCTACAATCAATGCAATCACTGTTAACCAATCAGCCTAAATTAGCATCTCAAAATGCCAGCAGTAATTAAATAATTCAGTTGTCAGTTGGTGTGCTTTGCAGAAACATTATTGAGTAATCATTTGTAGTGAGTGAGCATCAATAAAACAATGTATCACCACATGTTCAAATCAGCATCATTTTTTCAGCCAACACACACAAATAATTAAACTTTACTGACAGAAAAATCAAAAGAAAGCTCCAACTTCGCATTCGAATCAACATGTGAAGTTCTTTCTCTCTTATTGCCATATAAGAAGATCCTATGCAGCAGATTTGGAAGCTTTGGATTAATTCTACAGTATATTCTTGCTTCCTTTTCTTCAGGTTTTTTTCCTTTTTAATGTTAAATCAGAACTGTTAAGAGCAGAAGAATAGAACAAAAACCTCACGAGCTGATCACTGTAAATTTACTTCTTTGACAGAAAGTTGCAGTCGCCTCCAACCAGTTATATTCAGTTCCATCTTTCATACATAGGAAGTGGAGAAGGAAGATGTATTAATGACGCATTAAAATTCATAAATCAAATCAAGTTCTGTACAAATTTATTGGAAAAAATATTTTTCAAATAGTTTTTTCTAGACAATCCAATAAAATTGCTATACTATGCTTTCTATCATAAAGATATTTTTAAATAAAATATAGAGATAATTACATACAGACCACACGAAACATTGATATTTACAAATTAACCAACAAAATGATTTTTGTAAACCGTTGAACAAATATATTTATACGTCCCACAATCAAATTATTGAGAATTTAATGAAAATAAAAAACATGGGTTAGGGTTTTACGATGAATTTTGATATCTGAGAGAGAATTTAAAAAATGAATAAAAAAGAATGATTGATTTGTAAATAGAAAATTGCGGGGTAAAGTTTGTCATTTCTATGTGATATGTTTTTTAGTATGCTTAATTTTCTTTATAATTAGCACAATTTTTTGAATGAAATTGGACATTAAAGAATGATATTTTCATGTTTTTATTGCATGTATAAAAATTAGGAGATTTGGAGCAAATTTGAGTGAAAATGAAGCAAAAATGAGGCGATTGGAGCAATGGGAAATAACAAATTGGAGCCTAAGCGTCAGCTTTAGGTGCCTAGGCTCCACTCCTTTACGCCATGGTGTCGCAAATGGGCGCCTAGGGGCCCTACATGTTTCTGCAATCAGAGAAGACTAGGAGCCACAGAGTGGTACGTAGACGTTAGTGATTTCTCAGGCTTACCCAGAAGGTGGAGCTTAGACGTCGTAGACTGGCGCCTAGGCGCCAGAACCGCCCGGGGTTGATTCAGGACGAACCAGGGGGTTATTTGACAAATCTGGATGGTTAGAAATGCACTTTTTGGCATTTCTAAGTTGGGGGAATCCTTCAAGGATGCCAATAAGTTGCGGATAGAAGTAGGGATTGTAGATTGTTACCTTTTCTTGAGAGATTGAGAAGGAAATTTGAGTACAAATCTGTAAGGGATTTTTATCAGCATTGTAAGGAACAGTAGAAGGCTTTGTTAGAGTGATTTGCATCTGTTTTTCAGAGAAAAAAAGATAAGTATTGTGTTCTTTATTTACTTGCCTCTGTTGTAAACACATATTTGGTGGATTTGTTTTGATGTAATGAAGTTTTTTGTTGTGTTAATGTCGGCACTATTTTGATTTGGAGGAGTTGCCCGTAAGAAGCTGTCGGCGCTATTTTGGTTTGGAGGAGTTGCCCATAAGAAGCTGTCGGTCACCGGAATCGAAATTCTGTCGTCCGCTTCGGAAGGACGTTTAAGTTTAGAAAAATATGAAATCAAACTAACCTCATATTTTTCGTAATTTAAATGAAAGAGCATTATACCTCAAATTCTATATCTATCCCGAAGGATAAACACAAGAATTGAGGATGAGGCTCGTTCAAATAAACTAAGGAAAGTATGACGTCCATTTGGATCTATTTAGTCTTCGAAACCATTTTATTTGCCGACAATTTTCCCTATTTAATATGAAGAACTAAACAGGGTTTATACAAGATTTATATTAAGTTGGGTTCAGAAAAAGCTTCCTATATGGAAAGTCTCTATAGTTAATTACATCTTAAATAACCGAAGTAATTTAAGAAAACTCTCGATAAAAATCAGAAAATATTATCTTCAAAAAGGTCACAATGGAATCGGACAAAGAGGTGTGAAAAGGGAATGGTTCAAATTTGGAAC
>NW_018165419.1:77537-82010 GCF_001263595.1 Phalaenopsis equestris
TGTTTTATATTTTGAATGTTGTGGAGGTGATTTTTATCTTGGTTGATTTTATTTTTGGTTTAGGTTTTGGTTATGTGGCTATCCTGACAGTTTTAGTTTTCATGCAGGGTGACATCATTGTTTAGCACGCAAGTTTGTGTTTTGTTAATACATGCAGTTAAGTAAGCACAATGTGGAAAGCTTAAGAAAAGACAATGCTGTAAACTATAAAATCGTACCTGACGAGTCTTCTCGTTCCACCACCTGAAACTCAAAATGCATGTTAGAGCATTTGACGTAAAGTGGAAAAAGTAAGGTTTTAGTGACCTACCTAAACTTAGGTCATATCTTGGTGGGTCCCTATTAATTTGATTAAGGATGATTTTTTGTTAAGCAAAACATATTAAGTTTAGTAGACCTCCGAGGTATCCAACAGGTCTAGAGGAAGAAGCAGGTCCATGCTTCCCTCTCACCGCCTAGTGAAAAGTCTCGAGCTCATTTTAAACTTATTATGTTGCTCAATAACCCATCCTGTAAATACTTCTAATGCTCAGTGGACATTGATGTTTCAATTATCCCTATGAGTAAGGTAATTATTACTTGTGATTTAATTTGAGGATTATGTGGGCGAGAACCCTTAAAGGGGCAAGTTTATGTTATCAAGGCACTCAGTCAACCTTTTAATTTAGGCTTGTAGTGTTTGAAAGATGTTCAATTTTTTTACCATGTTCTCTTTTCTAATCCCAATTTAACCAAATTTGATTTAGCCTTGGTCACTACTAAGCCCTTAAGATTTTGGTAGATGTCTTAATTATTATTTTTTTGAAAGAGATTGAATTTTAAATGATGATGATTCATTTTTGAAATTCATTTGAACATCAAATAGGGGTGTTAAATTAGTGAGTTATCAACACCCAAAATCATAGCCCTAAGTCTAGGATCATTTGGTTGACTAGACTTCCAAATTTTAATAATTTAAGGAAATTACAAGAAAGTCAGATTGGTTTCTACCAATTAAATCCCTTATGCTTCAAGAATCAAATAAATTGATTAAGATCAGAGGTTACCCATTCCCCTCTTTGAATTAGGCCTAAATGTAAATTAAGGCAAGATTTCCAAAATTACGCATTTGCCCCTATGACTTTAATACTTCATAATTTATCAAATTTAATCCAAATGAATTTGGAATTTTTATCCCACCTCACTCATGGATCAATTGAGACATCAGAGGAGAAAATATGATTTTTCAAAATTTAATTTAATTTACATATTTATTTTAATGCAAAGATAAGATGTTTCAAAGAAAATTCCATAACTTGACCAAGGCAAAGCCTAATCCTTTGAAATTTGTACTAGAGGTAGACTTAAACTAGAGAATCATTTGGAAAAAAAAATCATGATTTATTATGTTTTATTTGAATTATTAAAATTATTTGAAGTTCTGGAGTGTTTATTAAATATAAAATATTTTGAATGTAGAAAATTAAGTTTTATATTTTTATTAAATTTCTCTAATGTCAAGAAATACAGAAAAACAAATTTGAATTTTTTGCTTTTTATTTGAATTATTGGGACTATTTTAGTGAAAAATCTATTTTTAGCCTTATAAAAAAATTATTTTTAGCTTCAAAATTTAATATCTTTTCTTAGAAAATTAGGAAAAATATTCCAATTGTTCCTAAGTGCTTAGAAAACAATTTATAACATTTCCATGAATTTTATTATTTTTGTGATTTTTATCGTTTTTTAGTTATTTAAATATTAAAAATAGGCTTGAAAATGGAATTTTTATTTTAATTTCAAATTTATTTTTATAAAATTCTCCTTAAAAAAATTATTGGAGGTTCACCTAGATTAGAGTACTCCAAAAACTAATTTTTATAATTTTTTTGAGTTTTTTTTGAGTTATATTTCAATTATTAAAAATCATTTTAGTACCAAAAATGTCATTAAACATGAAAAATCAATTTGGTTATTAAATGAGCTCCAAATGTTTTCAAATTTTTATGGGGAGTTCTATAAATTTTGAATCTTAGTGGAGATTAAAAATCAAGTCATTTAGATGTTTGTATTTCCCAAAATTAATTTCTTTATGTTTTAGGGTTGGTGCAAATTAGGTGTGTTCTCAATGACTTAACCCATGAAATATTTTTCAGAGGGTTTTCTGGTCACATTAAACAGTACAAAATTTTCTTGGAATCTTCCAAGCAAAATACTAATTATTATGATTAATTTATGCAAATAATAAACATAATCTTGAAAAATATGGCTCTCTATCTAGAGATCTCCTCTGACTTTGAAAAAATCAGGGAATGTTCTCTAAGACAGAGGCAACAACATGCCAAAATTTCAAGCCATGGTGAAATGTCTATATGCATGGAGAATCAAAAGACTCAAAATAATGTTTAATTAATTAAAAATAAAACATGCTTCAAATGGACTTCAAATTATTTCGACATTGTTCTCCTCCGTTCACTGAACAAGTGAGTATTTTTATTTTATTTTTGTGATTTTTTTATACCAAGATATAGATTTTTGAAGTTAAGGCTATTTAAATAAATAGGAAAATCCCTGTTTTTCTATTTAAACAGCGCGGCGCCACCTCATCCTATGCCTCTCCGAAGCTCCACGTGGCGCTCTCTCGTTCGACGACGCCATCCACGCCTGCAGCCATGCGTCCCGCCTTTTCGAACCATGCTCCCATCCGGCGCAATCAGAGCCCTCCGTTTGATACACGCGTGATCCAAAGGCGCTCCGTCATCGTCCCCGATGGTCTAACCCGAGAATCATCCACTTTCAAAGCTTGATATCTCTCTCATTTCTTAACCAAATTGAATGAGATTTTTTTAAAATGCTCGTCTTGATTAGTCAAACATATCTATATGGTTAAGAAGCCATGAAATCAACTCTAAGCAAATGGAGAGTGAAACTAGGCTCGGGGGGGGGAGGAGATCAAATCAATTCCTTGGCTCTGAGAATGGAAGCTTCAATCACAGGTGCTCGGCACATGCGTGGAGGTCCAAGGAGGCTAGGTATTAAGCCTTTTGTTGTGGTGGAAGGTCTAGGTATGAATTTGACCGAGCTCAATTTCAGGTGTTGGTCTAGAGCTATGCTAGGGTCTCTGTGGAAGGGGATTTGATGGGCCTTCTCCTTCTTTCACTGTGGTGAAGGTGTAGATGAGTTTAATTTGAGTTTGATGGACTGTGGAGGTGCGGTGAGCTCTGTCCTTATTTTTGGCAGAAGTTTGAGCTCAAAATTGAGCTCCCACAGTGGTAATCAGTGGGGGAAAGTGGTTGGCTTGAGCTGAGGAGGTCTCAAAAGAGCCTTTGGGAGCAATTTGGAAGGGTCTCTCTGAGAAATTTTTCAGTACTACCTCCATGGCCGTGGAGATGAGCTTTTTATAAAAATGGGCTTGGGGGGGGTGAAAATGCTTGCTTAGGTGGAGAGCAGAGAAACCCTAACATTTGAATTGGGTGAACTGGCCTCTGGGTTTGAATTAAGTGAAGTTCAAGAGGGGGTGGCCTTCAGTTTTAGTTTCTCCGGTGACTAGGCCGGCCGGCCAGGCTAGGGGAGGTGGCCAGAGTGGTCAGGGTCCTCGGAGGAATATGTCACAGCAATTAAATGGGTTTAGGCTTTATTTTGGCAAAAAAATCTTAAGCTTAAGCAATTTTGGAAACCAAATCCGTTAATTTAGGGGACCTTTGGTCCATGGCTTAGCTTAGGTGGTTTTATGGAGTTTAGACTGTTCACTAGGGTCCAATTAATGGTTGTGGAATTATTAATTTGTTGGCTTTGGGGTGGTTAGGCTAACTTTAGTGCATGGGTCCAATGTGGGTTCAAATGACTAAAACTTAGGTTTGGGCTAGGCTAGCCATGTCAATTGACCCAATTTATTGATGCATTTGATGTATTTAATTGCAATGAACAATTTTGGTGAAGTATTTAACGGATTTTGAGTTCAATTGGGGGCATAGTCAATTTGGAGGATTTTTGAAATTTGGTTAATTATGGCATATTGGGCTAGACTTAGGTCTAGATTGGGCTAGGCTTTGGTTAAGTCCAAATTGATTGTTGAGAATGGTCAATAGGAATTCCATGAAGAGTTTCAACATAAATTGGGTGCCAATTTTAGGCCTAAGGCATTCAATTTGGTTGACCTTGGAGATATAGCCAATTTGGGGCAAAATTGGGGAATTTTGGACTTATGTCAAATTTAAATGAATTTGAGGCATCACCAATGCCAATTGAAGGTCAAGTTTGATGTGTAGGAGTTTTATGGAGAGTTTTCAACATAAATTGTGGCAAATTAAGTGGGCTATGAGTTCAATTTGGTGAGATTAGGTCATGTGACCAAAATTGGTGGTTTGTCTTAGATAAAAATTGGGCTCAAAGCATGGGCCAATTGAGCTTAGAAGCCTTAGATTTGATTTAGATTGGTCAGTTGAAGGGTGAATTTGAGTTTAGAATTGAAATTGGGGGAGATTGGGACCAGAT
>NW_018165419.1:82050-85726 GCF_001263595.1 Phalaenopsis equestris
GGTAAATTTGGGGAAATTGGGCCTTTAAAGGCAATTTAGGGGTTTTGGTCAAAATGGTCAAATTGGGTCATGTGGTAGTTGAGAAAAATGAAATTGGGAATATTTGGAACGTTTTGGAAATTTTTGGGATTTTTTTGGATTTTTTTTTGAAATTTTGGGCTAAGGATAAAATTTTAGTAATTTGACAATTTTTTAGTGATTTTGGGTAATTTGGATGTTTTCAAAAGGTTTGAAATGATTTTTTGAACAAATTTGGGCATTTTGGATAAATTTGGGAATTTTGGCCAAATTTAGGGTTTCAAGGGTACTTAGGTAATTTGGGGGAGTTTAGGGGCGAAAGGCTAAGTTGGGCATTTTGGTAGAGTTGGGGTGCCAACCACCATAAATAAGCCATGAACCAATGGAAACCCCTTTTGGGTCCTCTATGTACTGGTCTTAGCTAAACCCTAGTCTAGGGCCAGTGGGTTTAGGGGATCATCTACATGAGTATCCCCAAAAGTATCAAGGGATCAAAGTCAAGAAATTTTAGTTTGTGCTTGTGAGTGGTTGTGAGTGAGGTGATTGCTGGTGAGTTCCTTAGCTCTAGACCAACACCTAGGGCCAACCCTACGGTCCAACAGTCTTGTGGGAACTCTCATTGAGCTCCCTCATAGTGATCCTACCTACTAAGTGCTAGAGGTTAGGATCAATATGTAGAGCTTCAAGTTGAGTAAAGAGGGGTTTGGAATTTGGAATTTCTAATGGTGAGGGTTCAATGGTGAGGGTTCCTTTTCTAGTTTTCTAAGAATAGTCAATAAGAAAGTCCAATGACTAGACCTTAGGTTACTAAAGAGGAAGACTAGACCTCAACCAAAAGTGAGGTCAACAGTTAAACATGTCTTGTGAATAGAATTCCTTTACTCTCTCTTGTGATGAATAAGTTAAATGTGTAGGATGTTAAAATGCTTATTAAATTGATCGTTAAACCTTAAGGTGATGGTTTTTTACTTTATGCTTAATTTACTTATCAATCTAATCAGTTGGTTTATTAAAATTTGCTGTGAACCCATAAGATCCGAAAGGGTTATGGATTGATTCAATTAGTAAAAACCACATTGCATATGTGAGTAAAGGAAAAGTAGTCTATAGAGCAGTACAAATAGATAGAGAAACAGGCTTTGATGAGTGTAAATTAGGGACTTTAGGGTGACAGGCTAGATTCCCGACCAATTTGATCTAGTGTTTAATGAATTAAAGCTAGGTTAGCTAAATTGAGGGTATAAATTGGAGACTCTAGGGTAACAGGCTAGAGTCGTAACCAATGCAATATAGGGTTTAAGGAATTAATACTAGGTTACCAAACTTCTTTATGCATTCGACAGAGGGTAGAGAAGAGGAATGTTCCTATTTGTCACTAGCTACATTAGAAATTCATAGTATTCAATCCTGCAATTAACTTATACAATCATAGGAGAAATGTAGCGTTTATATGTTGATATTCACCAACCCAATTGATCTGGATAGGTTCAACTTAGTCGTAGACTTTTAACATAGGAGCAGTTGTTAGGAAAACCAACCTTAAGACATTCCAAACTGAGACCTTAGCGTAGTAAACTAGAACTCTCTTATTGGACTTGTTACCTCATTCTCTGAGGGATCTACAATCTGGACTTAATAGAGTCTTATATTATTGAAACGATACGTATAGTTGCATGAGAAACTCCAATGAGTAATAATACCTAAATTTAAAACCTCAACATATTTGCTAGGGAGCAGATCCAATTTCTGGTTCATGGAATGGATCACTATGTTCATAGAGAAAGGAACATTTAATCTAAATGGAAACATTAATGAGGGTTCTTATAGCACTTGTTAGCTTGCATTAAGTAACTTTATTAGTTCTCGAATAAGCAATTACTAATTGTACTGAAAAAAAAAAGTTAATGTCCAGAGAGCTTGCGTTGGGTTATTTATATAAATTTTATCTAAGTCAACTATTATTTGAAATTGGGCAATAGTTTTTAAGCTATATAAATTAGGGAGCAAGTACTTAATCTATTATAAATTATAAAAAAAACTAATTATGCAATCAGAATTCTCAAGTTTTATGAGAAAGAAAAGTCAGCAGAAAACTAGCGTTAGCGGTCTTGTCTAAAATAGATTAATAATTATATATATATATAGTAAAATCTTGAATTTATGTTATTTTTCTTTTTTAAGAGATGCAAATTATATAAAACTTTAAGCACAAATATCATATTTTTCTTTTGATGCAACCAATGGCTAACATATTATAAAAATAAATTGTTGTACCACATTTTTATATACTCCTTTCTCTTATATGTAATTAGATATGATAGAAGAGTTGCCCCTCCCCCCTAAAAAGCAGATCAAATCAAACATAGTGCGAAAAAGGATAACCAAAGTCCTAAAAGATAAAGTCATAAAAAAAAAAAAAAAGATTTCTTGTAAAAAATTCTTTTTGTTTCTTGCACGAAAATTTGAAATTGGTTTGAATTAATGTAAGAAAATTCATAGGATCATCATCTTTTGATCTAATATTGTTGGATATAAAATTTTGATATGGTTGAGGTTCTACATTGGCAATTTCATGTATAATTTACTAGTTGGAGGAGGTGAAATAAGAAGAAGAATATCTTCCAAAATAAAGTTATCCTTAATGTGTGCAGGTTTGTCTAAGATTATCAACCATAGGAATTGATTTTATCACTCAAGCAACTACTAACACTTGATCACCACAAAGAACTGAATTTTTATGATTGGGATAACACTCTCCTTTCTAGCTTGAGTCGGCCTCAAAACTCAGGGGCTGGAATAAACAACCTCTAATTTTTTGAGGGGGGGTAAAATGCCCTCCTAGACCTAATATGGGAGGGGCTAGAGCAATGAAGGGCAAAATGATACTTCAGGAAGGGTTAAACTGATATTTTAGGAGAGCCAAAATATCAAATTGCTCTCTCATTAAAAGTAAAAAATTAAATTGTGAAAAATGCAGGCGATACAGAGAGAGGAGACCGATGCGATGATACTTGTTGGAACTACTGACTGTTTGAGATTGTAGATAATTGTAGAGATGTACTAATAATGCAATCTTTAGCCCTCTTAAAAATAGATTAGTCACTCAAAAAATTTGTTCTTGAGAGCAATATTTAGGTGATTTTTCAAATATAAATTCAGACCAAATTCGAAAATTTGTTGAGTAACAAACTGAAGGTGAGCGTTTAGATGAATCTGAAGGACTTAAATGGGCAATCAGATTCTTTTTAAATGGTGCATTCAGTTTGAGAAAGAAACTGATAACGACATGATCCTTTATGTGGTGTTCAAGATTTGAGAGGTATGTAGATAAATATGAATGTCATAAGTGTTAGACTTATATATATATATATAAGAATTGTACGACATGTAAGTAATTGAACCTTAACAAAATTACTAAACAAACAACCAATATATTAAGAACAATAACACATTGTGTGCGACCATGTAGCACCATAAAAATTAGCTTTACTTTCTAATCTCAGTGTCTAAGATTGTTTATAAAATATCTAGAAAAATTTAGATACATACCACACATTTCTTATGTATTTACTTATCTAACAGTTGAACAGATGAGTAAATACATAAGAATTGTGCGGTATGTGAGCAAATGTCCAAAAATCTATCATAACTAATATCC
>NW_018165420.1:0-1980 GCF_001263595.1 Phalaenopsis equestris
CTATAGATCTCTAAGATATATTTCAAGAGCATTATTTGAAATTTGAAGAAGGATTTGCTAAGCTTGGAATAGTTATTACTAAAGGCCAACGAGTCAGGAGTGGAGAACATTAGATGTTATGAAGATTAATGGTGCTCCAATCTATCTTATGATTGAGATTTATAATTTAAAAATTAGATTAAGATTTTGGTTCAAATTTATCACTTTAATTAGAAGGATGTGACTATCTTACGCAAAATGGGTCATTAAAAAGTTTAAGAGATGGCTTGTCCTATGGAAATGCCAAAAGGATCGTCTTAGACCCCATATTAATGTGAGCTCTACCAACAATGGTTGGAAGCTTAAACATAGTCTAAAAAGATGTTACTTATGGATTTCAAACTCACTGATGAATGAAACCAAACTCGACTCTCATAAAATTATAACCCACCTGGAAATTATTGTCAGCTAACACCTTCTATGGTTTAAAAATTTTATCCATAGTTATATCTTTGTTAAACGCAGTGGGCTATAACTTAGAAACTTTATGTTTAGACTTATGACTTGATTCTGAAGATTGAGCAACACAGATAGACATATGCAGTTAACTAATGCAACTCTTTTATATTTTAAAATTAAAATTTTATTTTTAACTTAATTAAGTTGATTGTCATATCTGACTAACTGAAGATGATTGATTGACCTGATTTGATTTTATGTTAAATTTTGTGCTCGGAAGGTTGTGCAATTCTTAATTATGCAAGCATGAAATGTCGCATAGACCTCAACTAAAAGTGAGGGCAACAACCATATAAGAGTGGTGATTCTCATTAATCGGAGGTGGAGGAAGGAGAGAGAACTTAGAGTGAGAGCTAGTATTTTCCCTAACTATTCTGACTTCAAGACTATTCAAACTTTAAATTAACTAATGTTCTTTATAGCATCTCTAGTAAGGGTAGAGAATAATAGTGCTCCTATTTGACATAGCACAATTTGAATACTTCCGCAACAGATTTCCTATACTTGTTGTCGATTCATAATAAGGAAAAAAATATTTTATCCATATTGCCTTTATCTTACAAATATCTAATTACATTTTAATTAGTTGTTTACTTTATTTTCAATTATAAAAATTTACCAAAAACAATCGAACTTTCATTCCTATTATAGCATCTATAGTTTGGGTAAGAATATTTTTCAAAGTAGAGGTTGTTATCTAATTTCTTATTAATGGATTGTAATTCTCCCTGTGAGTTTGATATTTGGGGCTTAATCAAAAAGTCTTATATTGCTTGAGAACGATACTGTTGACCTCACTTTTGTTTGAGGTTTAGTTTTTCCTCTTTAGTAGTCTGGGGTCTAGCCATAAGACTTTCCTGTTGACTATTCCTAGAGAACTAGAAAGAAACTCTCACCATTAGAAATTCTACACTTCTCTTTGCTCAACTTGAAATTTCACATATTGGCCCTAGCCTCTAGCACTTAGTAGGTGGGGTCAGTATGAGGAAGCTCAAGGAGTCCCCATAGAACTGATTGACCTTAGGGTTGACCTTGGGTGTTGGTCTGGAGCTTGTTCACTCACTCACACTCACTCTCACCCACAATCACTCACAACCCTAAACTCAAAAATTGTTGATTTTGATCTCTTGATCATTTAGGAAACTCATGTAGATGGTCCCCTAAACCCACTAACCCCAAGCTGAGGTTTAGCTAAGACCAGTATATAGAGGACTCAGATGGGGATCTCATTGGTCCATAGCTCATATAGGGTGGTTGGTACCCCAATTCTACCAAAATGTCCAACTTGGTCTATTGCCCTAAATCCACCTAAATTACCTAAATGCCCTTGAAACCCTAAATTTGGTCAAAATCCTCAAATTCACCCAAAATATCCAAATTTATTCAAAAATAGTTTCAAACCATTTGAAGATACCAAAATTACCTAAAACCACCAAAAAATGCCAAATTTACCAAAATACCCCCCCCCCCCCCCAAAACCCC
>NW_018165420.1:15737-24691 GCF_001263595.1 Phalaenopsis equestris
GTAAATCTCTCCGTCGGTGTGGTTTTGGGCGCCGTCGGCGAGCAGACTGCGTAGCTTCACCGTTTTGCTCCGTTTGGCTCCGTTTTAGCTTTATTTCGCCCCATTTCAGTTGCTTTGTGTTCCTAACAGATTGCCCTAAAAAATAAGCATGAAAAAAACCTTCCTTTAAAGTGTAATCTCATTCAAAAATATGCAAGAAGTGTAAAAGAGATTAAGCATCGAAAGACTTATCGAAAGGTGACAAGACAAAATTTCATTTCTTGCTCTTTTTTTGTCCAAATTGCACCATTTTTGCATCTTTTTGCTCCAATGACCACAATTAATCATACCTGCAACAAAAATATCAAAAATACCCTTCTTTAAAGTGTAATATCATCAAAAATAGTGTAAAATAGGTATGAAATGTCAACATATTTCTCTTTGGACAACGACCCTCTCTCATATATTAATTAGGATAACTTTAGAGAGAAGAAATGAAGGAGTTGTGTGTTAGTAGAGAGTATTGTACGAGAAAGGAATAGAAGAGATTCAAAGGAACTTCAAAAGTTTGGTGGAGATGAATTTGAGATAAGTTTTTATTTTTGTGACTACATTTAATTTTAATTTATACTTCTTGTTACATGATTTCTACTTTTAAACTTAAGTGTTTTTGTGCTTTCTCCATTAATTATGAGTAATTTTCTTTATATTTTTCCTTAAAATGATAAGTGATTAAGTGTTTGATGGAAGTTGTGAGTAGTATTGGTCTTTAATATTGAAATAAGTTGTGATGATTTTAGACATTGTACTTTGCTTACTTTTTGATTTGACCAATTAAGATGTTAATATTTGTTGTGAGAACATGTAAGATCCGAGATGACATTATATCAGTCAACTAATGATAAAAATCACATGAGATTGTATGGATAAAAAATGTAATTCATATGATTGAGTGCAAAAAAATAGGGAAATAAACATTGAAGGGTATAGAGTTAGAGGACTTTAGAGTGATAGACTAAAGTCCTCAATTCGGTTTATTGTTTTAAGTTTTGATACGAGATGTTGGGTAAGAATATTTTTCAAAGAGTTTGTAATCTAATTCCTTATTAACAGATTGTAATTCTCCCTGTGGGTTCGATATTCAGGGCTTAATCAAAAAGTCATATATTACGTGATTATGATACCTATACTTGCGTAGTATCCCAATATTTAAATATAATAGTTGCACTCTTATTTACTTTGGAGTCAAGTTTTTGGTATCGTTGCAAAGTAAGAAATATAAATAAGAAAAATTGAACATATAACCACATACTTCGTAGTACTGTCATAAAAGTTGGGATCATGATCCAACAACAACTTAGCCTCGAAATGCTTCTCAATTTGTTGAGATCCTACAGGCACAACTTACTCACCTCCTAGTTTAATTCCTCCTCATTGATTCTAACACATTAAATTCTTCATCTGATTCCATTGCATTAGCTCCAGAAGCTAAGAGGATGCATGGTGGTAGTTCCTCACGAACAAATCATACATTTATGAGTAGGTGTAATTCACTTTTTAAAAGTTAAAATTGTGATATTTTTTATGTTACGTGAAAGATTTTTGTTATGTAAATGTAAAAAAAGTAATGTTTAACACTTAATTACTTTTTTCTGTTGCGTGAAAGAATTGTGCTGTGTAAATGTAAAAAAGTAATGTTTAACACTTGTTAAATATTTTTGTTGCGTGAAAGATTTGTACAGTAAGACATAAGTTTATATTTACATTCTTCTCAAGTGGGATTTCATTCTTGAATTTTTCAAGGCCAGAGGTTTTTATCTTTAACCTACATAATGATGGCTTTTCAAGACCTTATCTGTTACCTTTATCCAGATGCACACGAGCATTAATACATTAAATTATTATGTAGAAGCTCGGGGAAGAATATGTTAATAAAATAAGATAAAGGAATTTAGAATTAAAGATGGATATTAGATTTTTTAACTTACTTGATTCGAAGATGCGATCCAATTGAGCTGAAATGGAGTAGTTATCAATTATTTAGCATGAAATTATGCTCAACAATGTAACCATTAAGGCCCCGTTTATCATTCAGTAAATACATAGGAATTGATTGAATTTACATAATTGATGCTCACAGTTTGTATAATAACCATTGGAGGAGCTAAAATTTGTATCATATCCTCCAAAATAACTACATCATTATAACAATTAAAAAGCCACTTCCTGCTTCACCATGGCACGACAATTACTTCAGTAGAGGTCCATCACTGTATTACTGCTTTACAATATATATATATATATATATAGATGGGGCATTAACATACATAACATCCAATTCCCATGAATTAACATTTTGAACACAAAAACAGTACTTTTTACATTTACACAACACAAATTTTTCATGCAATATAACAAATATCACAATTTTAACTTTTAAAAAGTGAATTTCACCTTCTCATACATGTACGATTTCACCGTGAGGAACTATCACCATGGATTCTCTTAGCTTTTGGAGCTAATGAAATTGAATCAGATGAATCCTTTATTGTGTTAGAATCGGTGAGAAAGTTGTGCCTGTAGGATCTCAACAAATTGAGAAGCATTTTGATGTCGTGTTGTTGTTGGATCTCACCCTTATTTTGCTCACATCCATAGCAAATTTATAAAGCATTTGAAGCAAATCCACCAAGTGGCGGACTTGCAGGCGACACCCACCGCTGTAAATTTTTATGATGCCGACTTTCCATTCTACTCCAAATGGATCCATTAGATCCGCACATGGAAGCACCACAACATCTTCGACAGCTTGTTGAGAACAAGATGTATCTCTCAAATGATCTTTCAGAGGTTAGAGTGTTGATTTAGTCTTTTATCTTGTATAATGACGTTAACAAGTGGTTACTAAATTTTCTATTCAAACAATCATGTGTCATTTTATAATGAGCTACTTTTAAGCTAAATTTTCTCATAGAAAAAGCCTTGTTTGTATATTCTGCGTAGCCCTCCAAGCCCTCCAAAATTTAAATGTCCCCTAGAAGGATAATATGGCTACAATTTCTTCTTTGTCATACTAATCATCACAATAAAACAAAAACAAAAGTCTTCTTTCTACAAAAGTTAATAAATTGTATTAACTAATTGCAACCAAAAGTTTTTTTTAATGCATTAAAAAAAAATTCCCTAAAATCATATAAGAAAATTCTTAAAGAAAATGGAAAACAAAACGGGAGCTGCGTATCTTCTTGTTTCTAAGCCCTAAATGAAAACGACTAGTTTCAGAGGCTCTAGTTTCCGAGCCTAAAAGGAAAACAATCAGCTTCGGAGGCGGCTACTTTGAGGAAGGGGAGGACTTAAATCTTTAACATAAAGGGGATGTTTCATCGCAAATAAATTTAATTTAAATAGAATATAATAAATCTTATAAATTTGAATTTATCAAATCTTGAAGTGGCTCGATCTTGAAAATTATTTGATATGCTAGCAATTAAATCGTAATAAATCTTGAGAAACTATTTAATAAATTAAGAAGGATTTAACATGATTTATTAGAATAAATATAAAAAAATAAATATTAAAAATTATAGAAATGAGTATATCAAAATTTTTAAACACTTCTTAAAAATAATTTAACATTAATCAATTATATAAAATAAGAATGACTTAATATTTAACTTTTTATTCATTAATTAAATATTAAATAATTTCATTTAGATTTATCTAATTATAATTTAATTATTAATTAATAATTATTAATGAAATAAATCAATAAAATTAACTTGAATAAAAAAAATTAAAACCACAAACTTATCCTCATTTTTCTCTCTGTCGGAATCTCTCGCCAACATCCTTCCTTTCACTGAAATTATTCCATAAGGAGTGCGAACTTCCAGTAAAATGCCGCAACGTGGAGGTTATTCGGAGGTTGTTGAAATGAAACCGTGAAGATTATTGATGGGTTATTGAGGTGTTATTATGATGTTATTGCGGGTTATGCAGATGCAGAGATTATTGAGAGGTTATTAGAGTGTTATTATGAGGTTATTGTGGAGTTTAACCGCGGAAGTCATTGAAAATTTGTTTAGAGTGTAAAAATATAGATTATTGATAAGTTATAGAGAAGTTATTAGTGCATTATTAAAATTAACGCTCAATTAACGCTCAATTAACGCTCATTAATCCTCAAATATGCTCCCACGTAAGGCACATGACGTCCGTACCCTTAGTGGGGCGTACGTACTCGTAATAATTTCTCTTTTCCCAGTTACGCCCCGAACTGCTCATCTCCGCCCAAACCCTCGCCTGTCCTCCTATCCCTTCGAGCTTCGCTCAAAACTATCGCCTTCGTGAACAAACCTTCGCGTATAGTCGCCATTAGCGCTAACTGGGAAGGCAACGACGGGATCGCGGCCTACAGAGACCACCGAAACTCCCATCTTCTTATCCTTCCGCTCAGCTCCTACTAGAAACCATTGAAGAAGGTAAGCCTGTTCTCGCTTTTATTCTTCGTTTGTCCCGGATTTATTAAATCCGCCGATTCACGGGTATTAATGAATCCCGGATTTACGGCAAATCGGCGTCATTTTGGAGTTACCAAATCTCAGGATATACGGAGGTGAATTTTGCCTTTGGCAGAATTTTAAATCCTGCGTAAAACTGCTTAAAATTGGCTATCAAACAGCTAGCTTTAATGGCGAATATAGGTAAGTTTGGGATTTTTTCGTGTTTCAAGGATAAAATAAAGTAATTTGAGAAATGCTGCATGCTGGAATTGTTAGAGGGACAGAGAGTTTATCATTTCAGCATTGAACCGAAATTCAACACACTCACATATAAGTTAAGAGCATTCGACATGAGATTTTCTATATGGAAATTTCGAAAAAGGAAAAAGCTATAGTGCTTGTCACTGTTGAAGTGATTCAACTGGTGTGAATTACTTATTACAAATAATGTTATTTCTTATAAATGGAGAAGCCATGATTTTCGGAAGATATCTTAGGGTGGAATTGGAGATTTAGATGCCTAAGTTGTCATTAGGGAACGACGAGCAATCATCTTGGCCATATTCTATAGGAGGGGAGATTGGGCAATTGGGAAGATGAATCTTTGATGTTTATAGTTGACAAACATCATACATTGGCAAATCTTAGATGATGATCAATTGAGAATGTCATAATCGAGTTAATGACTTGCTCAACCATTATTCTAGTTAAAGAGAAGTTCAATGATTAAGAAAGCAGGATTTAAATGTTGGTGGGTAATGAACATTGGCTATCAGGATTCAGACAACAATCAACTAAAATATTGGGCATTAGGAGATTATTGATGTCCATCTTGATAGGGATTCTTATAGGGGAGAGACTAATCACTAAAAAAATGAGGTTTTGTACATCAGTGATGAACAATCGTTAGATAGTGGTAGGTGACAGATAAGGCTGTCAGAATGGCTCGTTGTTCACAAACTGTTCGCGTTCGGCTCGTTAAGAAGCTCGTGTTTGATCTGTTCGCTAAGTTAACGAGTCGAACACGATCAATTTTCTTGCGCTCAATATATAAATGAGCTGAACACGAGTAAAGATTTGTTCATTTGTGTTCCGCTCGTTTTAGCTCGAAATAATTATATTATATATCAAAATAAATAAATAAATAAATAAATTATATATATATATTGAAATGATAATCCCTTTTCTGCATGATAAGCCTAAGCAAAATATTCAATCATATAACCAGATAAAATGTGCAACTCAACCGAAACCAGGGAGGGGAGAGAGAGAAACAACCCTCTCACGGTCTCACCAATTTTGAGAGTTGCTGCACCTCTCTAAAGCCCCTAAAATGACAAATGTAAGTGCCGATATGTGGAGGCTCTAACTCAATAAAGTTGATAATAACCTTCATTATCTTTCCATGTTTCATCGATGTAATGGGTAATCAAACACATATATCCGATAGTCTGATTGGAGGTCTAACAATCTGCAGTTAATGAGATCCTGCGAAAATCTTTAAGGCAAGATTTAAGCTTTTCTTTCTCGCACTCGTAAACTTGCATGCAATCATTTTTTATTGTGTTTCTTGAAACACTTTGAAAGCTAGGAATCAACATTTTTAACAATATATTGAACCAAACATGTTCAACCATCATGAATGGATACTGATGTACAATTATCATTTTCGCAATCAACTCTCTTATGAGTTGTTGATCTTAATTTTTAAGATCATAGAAAATATGAATCTCTGATTCACTCTAAACTTCCAAAGGCAAGAAGTTCAGTAATTTTTGTCTCTTGTCTGATAAATTAACTTGTTGTTGACTTTTTGCTTTTATCTTAGCACATTCCTTAACATGCCTAATAAGTTGTGAGGTTGTACCTTACTTTGTTTTGAGAATTTTCACCCCACAACAAATGCATTGAACATATGATACTTCAAGCCCCTTTGAATTTGATTTAATATCTATAAAATATTCCCAGACAACTGATTTTCTTTTCTTGCCTTGCGTACCTTGTATTTCAGTACTAGTGCTTCCAACAGTCTGTTCAATAGGTTGAGAACTATCGATTCCTTCTTCTGTTGCAAGTGACGATTGTTCGTCATTTGATACAGATTGAGAATGTTCAACATTTGACATTGTAAATATCTATACAAAAAAAAAAATAAATTATGTGTAATATACGAAAAATACTGAGTGGTGTCAAAAAACACTGAATGGTGTCAACTATAAAATATATTGAGCTAGATCTATTGCCTATAGCTTTTTTTTGCTGCAATAAAATGATAGATCTAAATTTAAAATTTGCACAATAGAAACCACTCCAAGTTCCTTTAGTGTAAATCAACATAACAAGTTTAATGTGAACAATTGAAACGTCATGTGGCTAACACAAGTTATCTTCTACCATAAGTTTAAAGCAGCATAGAAGAACTTGAATCCGAAAGCCCCTACTTCCAAAAACCAAGTGGAGTTTCATTGTAAAAGGAAGAATCTTTATGTAGTGAAGTAAGAGTTAATCAGATTTGATCGTTCTTACTTTTGTATAAACTTGATTTTACGATTTACAATAACGTTTTTTGTTGTATTCATATCTCATGTAAAAGAACTAGAAATTTCTCTCCCTTGGATTGGAAATCTAGGAAACTCGGAGATATCCATGTTGTGTGGTTTCTAGAATCTTATTGGGAATGTTGATATGTTAACTTTTGCATGTTAATATACTTTGAAATTGGCCACTTAGAATCTTAAAACTTGTTGTGATCTAGCATGATGGAAGAAGACTAGTGGAACAACTAAGTTAACACATATTTTTCTAGGACTATAAGATTATTGTCGTTGGGATTGTATAGTTAATAGGAAAATATGAAATTCTGGCGGTTTGTGTATGGTTTAAGAAACTAAATTAAAATATGAAATCCCAAGACTTCTTATGATCTTGAAAAAAGCTTTAGTAGATTTACTCCTGATTGCCAACTGCATTTGAATCACTCCGACAAATCTATATTTCTAAGTCAAATACAGGAGAGATATTTATCACATTAAAAAAACCCTCCTTTCTACCTTAGATTTTATCTTTCTAAAATTATTTTGTATATTTTAAAACTTCAAAATTTTCGTTACTTTAAACAAAATCTAAGTTTAGCAGACTAGAAATTCACCTATTTAAAAAATTGACTCGTTCTCTGTGAGATCAATAAATAGGCTTTTTTTAATCCGTATACTAATTGATCAGTTTTTTGGCACCGTTGCCGGGAAATGATATTAAATTTCTAATTTAAAAGAATTTTAGCTGAAAATTGGAAAATTAAAAAATTGTAATGTTATTTTGTTTTGTGTGTTTTTCATTATTTTTTGTTTTTTTACTGTGTTAAAAAATTTTAAAAAATATTGTTACTTGTGATTTTTTTTCTACTTTTTGCACATTAATATGCTTTATCATCTTGAGTGTTTTGTGTTAAGTTATTTGTGTTATTTGTTAGTTTATGATCACTAGTTAGTCCTAGGTTGTATGGAAGGACTGAGACTGTTGGACTAGTGTCATTTGATATCCGGGAACCCTTACAACTAAATAATATAAATGGGGTACGATAATTTATATCATTCTTAGATGACCACACAAGAACATTTACTTTTTTTATGAAAGAAACATATGAAGCAATCACCATATTTAAATTGTTTTATTCCACGATCCTTATTTAACTCCAAAATAAAGTTTAAATTTTTAAAAATGATATTATTAAGAAATATTTTAAATCCATCATCGGTCTTTATTTTTTTAAGCATGATATTATCCATATAAGTTCTTATGTGGATACTTCTCGATAAAAGTGTCCTTTAAAGGAAAAATAGACACATACTTGAGGTGGCCCGTGCCATTATATTATTTAATCATGCACCTAAGTATTTTTGGGGGAAATCATTCTCACTGCCATATATCTCATTAATAGAATATCTAGTCGAGTCTTAAAATTTTCAATTCTCCGTAATGTTTTGATGGAATCCTATCCATGTAGAGGATAAAAAATTCGTGTCTACATCAGAAGAACTACCACTAAGCATGTAGAGGACACTATGTAGACCCAAGGCTATCAAGAGCCAGAACCAAGTTCTTCTAATAATCATAATAGTATGGATTCCTCAGCGCAAGAGACTGTTGGTTGATGACTTTAAACAATTAGTTGCATAAAGAAAATGTATCCGAGAGTGCACTAATCATTCAATTGAAAAATATGTAGCTTATGGGAAGTTGGTACCATTTATAGGGCTTTTGTGACAAACCTTGATAGCGTACAAGTTTCCAACTCTAAGCAAGAGGTTCTAAAGTTCCAACATGGAAGCAGACAGCTGAGTAAAAAATTCAGGCTCTAAAAAAGAGTAAACTGTTGACACTTATGGATTTGCCTCGTGAAAAAATTCAAAAGAATACAAATGGATATTGACGATCTAATACAAAGGAGATGGAAGTGTAAAGAGATTCAAAGCC